>NC_091206.1:28471803-28752902 GCF_040958095.1 Procambarus clarkii
TAATCTGTGGAGTAAGTTTGTGTGTAGCATGTTTAGGGATTTTAATGGGGGGCTGAGTGTTGTCTGAAAGCAAATTTTGTTATTGTTCTGATGATGGACTTGAGGTAGTTTGCAGTGGTTGAATCCCATGCACAGATACCATATGTAAGATAGGGGTTGATTAGCGCATATTATAGTGAGAGGAGAACAGAGTTTGGAACATAATATCTTATTTTAGAGAGTATACCAACCATTTTTTAACTTTCTTGGTTATGTGTTGTATATGGGTGCTGAAGTTGAGTCTCTTGCCTACGTATAGGCCAAGGAGCTTTCCATCTTTTTTATTGCTGATGTTAACATTGTCTATCTGAAGCTGAATTGCATTTGCTGATTTGCTTCCAAATAAGATGTAGTAGGTCTTTTCTATGTTTAGTGTAAGTGTGTTGCTTAACATCCATAAGTAGATTTTTTTTTTTTTAGATATATACAAAAGTTGTTACATTCTTGTACAGCCACTAGTACGCATAGCGTTTCGGGCAGGTCCCTGGAATACGATCCTCGCCGCGAAGAATCGTTGTTACAACCAAGTACACATTTTACTACTGAGTTAAACAGAGGCTACAGTTAAGGATTTGCGCCCAGTAAATCCTCCCCGGCCATGAAACGAACCCATGACAAAGCGCTCGCGGAACGCCAGGCGAGTGTCTTACCACTACACCACGGAAACTATGGTGCCATTATTTACAATTCGTTATTTACAACATTATTTAATATATGTGGGTTGCGGTCTGAGTATGAGGGTAGTATCGTCAGCAAATAATATAGGTTTAAGAATGTTAGAGACATTAGGCTGATCATTGATGTATAAAATAAATAGAAGAGGTCCTAGGATGATGCACTGTGGCACTCCTATGGTTAATGGTAGAGTGGGAGAGGTTATATCATTGATGGCTTCATATTGGTGTCTGTCACTAAGATAGGATCAAATATAGTTCAGGGAAGGGCCTTGGATTCCATAATGGTGAAGTTTAAGTGAGAGGTAGTTATGGCTAACAGTATCAAAGGCCTTTCTCAGGTCCAATTGGCGGAACGCCGCCAATCGTTTATCTGCTCTCAGCCCGCAAGCTCTCAGCCTGCTAACAGGAGTCAGCAGTCGTCTGTTCTTGTATTCACGTGTGTATGTGTAAAACAAAACAAAACAAACTTTGAGCAATACAAGGCAATAATGCTACAGAAATCAACAACAAACAATTAATAATAGAAAACTGGACAAAATATGTAGTGCACTTTGTGCACACTAGACATAAATATCTCATTGATATCCATGTAATCAGACTATCCATTTTGCCTAAAACGTTTTGTGTGAGTGTTGCTTCATTAGTATGTGTAACTCCTCTCCTTACAATTATACATTACTCTTGTGTTTTATATATACCAACATTCTTTTAATAAAGAATGTTATTATTGTTATTATTATACTTAATTTGTGCCAACACTCTTTGCAAATGAATGGACCCACTCTATTATACTCACTCCCTAATGAATTGTAAACAACTATGAACAATTATATAAATAATCTTCCAGAAGAAATACAGAATATATGAACGTGTTTGCTGATGATGCTAAGCTATTGTGGAAGATAAAAACTTCTGGGATAATTAAGGTTACTTTTGACTATAAGGAATAGACAGTAATGGTTCAATTGTATAAATCTCTGGTGCCATAATCTCATGGTGCCATAATTCCATAATCACTTAGATTACCGAATCCAAGCATTGAGACCTCATTTTCAGAAACACATAGCTGTTCTGGATACGGTGCAACACTGAGCAACAAAGTTCATTCCAGAGCTAATTCATCTCTCGTATCTGGCACGCTTGAAGGCCACAGGGTTAACAACACTGCAAACCAGGCATGACAGGTCGGATGTCATTGAGACTTAAGAAACTAAACAAGTTAGAGGATGTTGATCCGGATATTTTCTTCTGAAGGTCAGAGGTAACACAAACAAGGAGCAACGGTAACAAGCTTAACAAGCTACAATGTAGGACTGAGAAAAGGAGATGGTTTTTCACCCACAGGGTTATTAACCCATGAAACCGTCTATATATTGAAGCCGTAAATGTCAAAACTCTGTTAACATTTAAAGTACAGCTGGAAAAGATCATCAAGACAAATGGCGGACTTCGACAAACCGTCGGCTTACTGTCCTCATCGCGGTCACTAGTATTAGTGGCTCTCAGGTAAACTCAGGTACATTTGCAAGCACACTGAACCTCTTCAAACACTATGGACACTTATGAGATATAACATCTATATGCTATAAGATGGGCTGTATTATGTTTCAACAATCTATAAATCTTGTGCTACACTCAAAACGTCTTTAATTTGTATGTACCATTCAGATAAGAGCAGTTTGTGTAAAGATTTTCCTTTAGGTCGACTGCCAAATTGGCTCTGTTGGGTGACGCATCATGGTGAAACATCAATGTTGACCTTTTGGCAATATTTACAACAAGTACTGTCTCTAACATGAGTAACTTACATATGTAGCGAACTATTTTCGTAATAGTTATGTGTGCAGGATAACTGTACACAATATTAATAATCCTCAAATTATGATGCAATGTACCTGTTGATAATCCTCAAATTTTGCTACAATATGCCTATTATTTTTTTCAAATTTATTTACAATATACATGTTAATATTCTTAACATTTTGTAACAAATTACCTAATTACTTATCAGATTAAGGACCTGCACGAAACGGTACGCATGATAGTGGCTTTGCAAGAATGTTAAACTTCAATACTCTCTTGTCTTTATAAATAAAAATGGAAATGTTCGTTTCTTCAAAATCGCTAATCTCCGAAAGTTCTTCACCGATTGGTTTGAAATTTTCACACAACATTCCATTTGCATACGAGCGGGTTTTTATATACATACTATATCGATATCACGTCATGTGTTTTTCATGAAAAACTGTTTTTCATGTGAGGGAAATCTTCGAAACCTCTTTACCAATTACTTTGAAATTTTGATACAACGTTGCAAAGGAATAGGCGAGTGTTTTTATATATCTACTATATACATGCTTCACCTGTGACAGGAAAAAACATGCTTTTTTTGAAAAACAGTGCCATCTGTAGGACGTAGGAGCAGTACACGCTTTAATCTCCGAAAGTTCTTCACCGAATGATTTGAAATTTTGACACAACGCTCCATTCCAATATGTATATGTTTTTATATACCAACTATTTAGATTACTCTCCTGTGACAGAAAAAAACATGCTTCTTTTAAAACAGCACCATCTGTTGCACATATGACCAACACAAGCTATTCAAAATATGTTGTGATTCCATTTCAATGTTTCCGATTGCATTGATAAATTGAATTTTCATATATTTTGATTTATTTTAATTTTGATTTAATTATTTTGTGTTTCATTGCATTGGAATTGAGCTGTGTTTTTTATCATACCATTCATTTCGTGGGTATAGTTTATTTGTTTCTTCTTTCATTGTTTTTAATTTTTTTTTTTTATCTGTTCTTATTATTTTTTCGTGCAATTGGTGGTAAAATTGAGCTGAGTCGATTGATCTGCATTTGAATTTAAATATTTCGTTAGTGTTTTTTGTTTTTGTTTTGAAAACACGAAAATGGACATCACGTTTATTTCACAGCTGCAAATGCGCAACAAACAGCTGTGAATCCACCGGCTACAGCGTTAACTGTTTTTTCACGTTATGTCAAAATGACGTATTTGCGAAAACAAGGCTATATTCAGGAAATGACTACGTATTACACATGAAATGCCAATAGCACATAATTTGAACAACGCAAACGAGGAGAGCGTGTCGACGGACAACCTGGCATATTCAAATACACTACGATAGGTAGACTGTACACAGTGCATCCTAATCAGGATGAATGCTTCTTTCTTCGCATTCTGTTGGTAAATGTGCCCGGTCCAACGTCTTTCCAGCAATTGAGATTTGTCAATGGTGTAACACATGCCTCTTCCCGTAGTGCATGTCAAACTCTGAATTTATTGGAGAACGACCGGCACTGGGATGTATGGATTAATGACGAGTCCAACACGTCAAATCTAAATAAAATTCGTGCATTGTTTGCAATCATATTGACCACTGGCTCTCTGTTATCTCCATTAGAGTTATGGGAGAAATACAAATCGCACATGGCTGAAGATATTATCCGTCGAATATGCATGGAAAATTCAAATATGATCATGGATTTTACAGCAAAAATCTACAACCAAGCGTTCATAATGATTGAAGACTTGTGCTTAGAAATCGCGAACAAATTTCTCAATCAATTGGAAATGCCATCACAGAATCGATCTACTGCTGCTTCGTTCGATGTAGAATTGCGTTGTGAACAAAATTTCAACACGGGTGAGCTGTTGTCGTATGTTTAATCAAATATTCCTAGGCTAACACTTGAGCGAAAAGGCATTAACAATCAAATAATTCAAACTGTCAATAACGGGCTTGGAGAAATCTTCTTAGATGCGCCAGGAGGAACTGTAAAACCTTCCTAATTATATTGATTCTGGCAGCATTTCGATCCCAAAATGGCATAACCTTAGCTCTTGCATCATCCAGAATTGCTGCGACATTGCTACCAAGTGGAAGAACTGCTACTTCGGCTTTGAAATCGCCATTGAACATGCAATTCATTGAAACTCCCACGTGCAACATTTCCAAAGCATCCGGCATGAGAAAAGTATTGCAGAAATGCAGACTTATTGTTTGGGATGAATGCACAATAGCCCACAAAAAATCGCTCGAGGCTCTTGATCGATCATTGCAAGATTAATATTGCTTAATATTGCTTGCAGTAGATTTCAGGCAAATATTACTTGCAATTCCTCAATTGACACCAGTGGACAAAATAAATGCTGGCCTGAAATACTCTACTTTGTGGCGCCACGTAAATACATTTAAATTAACTACAAATATGCGTGTAGTTATGTTACTACTGAAAAACGATCCATCAGCTGAGATATTTTCACATCAATTTCTGGAAATAGGGAACGTAAACGTGCCGGTTGATCTGACCTCAGGACGAATTTCATTGCCTCAAAACTTCTGCAATTTAGTGACGTCAAAAGAAAAACTGGTTGAAAAAGTATTTCCCAATATTCAAACCAATTATAAGAATCACGACTGGCTGAGTGAACGAGCTATTCGTGTGGCCAAGAACAAAACGTCTAAGAACTTAACAATATTATTCAATCTAACATTCAAAGCGAGGCAATCACGTACAAGTTCGTCGACACTGTTGTGGAAGAAGATTAAGCAGTTAATTATCCAATTTTTTTTTAATTCACTCGATCTGTCTGGGCTACCATCACACGTACTGCAATTGAAAATCGGCAAATTTTCAATAACTTGAAAATTATCATGTTGCGAAATATCAAATAGCCAAAACTTTGCAACGCCACGTGCCTTGCAGTAAAAAAATTATTCAGCGACGTCGTAGAAGCAACAATCTTGACAGGACCTTACAAAGGTGAAGATGTCCTTATTCCTCACATTACTATGATTCCAACAGATATGCCATTTCAATTTAAGAGATTGTAATTTCCAATTCAATTGGCATTTGCAATCACCCTCAACAAAGCTCAGGGCCAATCTTTAAAATTGTGCAGTTTATATCTAGACACGGATTGCTTCTCACATGGACAATTATATGTTGCGTGTTATACAGTCGGCAAACCAGACAATCTCTATATCTCCACAGTCAATGGAACAACAAAACCACAATGAATACCCACATGCATTGTAAAATTAAACATATAAGAAACGTGCGCTTTCTATTTTCTTTCTTTCCCATTTAACCAGACTGAGCCACAGCAACGCGGGGCGGGTACTGCTAGTATATAAATAAATTAATTGGACATGGTTCCATGCTGTGTCTCTTCATATGTGAACACTGAATCTCTTCCAACACTATGGACGTGTAATGTTGGAGGGTTAACGTTGACTGTTTGGCAATGTTTACTACAAGTACAGTCTCTAAACTAAGAAACTTACATATGAAGTGCGCTATTTTCGTAATTGTTAATGTATATCCTACATACCCCGCCCACCCATTGTCATGATGCCATGCTGTGCCTCTTCATATTTTAAAGCCGAGTGAATCTCTTCTAACACTATGGACTGGTCACGTCACGGTGGAGAGTTATTGTTGGCGGTTAAGCAAGCACGGAGTGCTGTTTCTTAGAGTTAAGCTAGATATGAAAACTTTGCAGTCAACACTGCAGTTTCTTCTTCATAACAGAAGCAGTTTTTTGGAAGGTTTTTGGCTTAGGATGACTGCACGAGTTTTGATGTTGGGAGATGTATCACAGTGTAGGACTTTAAATGATTTTTCCTTTCTATTATGATTATTATTATTCACGATAGTTATCGAGGTTTAATACACGAAAATTACTGTACTAAGACAAGATGCAATTACGAAGGTAAGGTAAGGTAATTATCAAAAGAAGGCACCAAACCGGGGAGGCTATCTAGCACCATCAGAGTGCAAAATAACCAGAGGGTGCTAAATATCACCAAGAATGCCAATACGAGAACAAAAACGCATAAGGCGAACGATATCAAAAGTATCCGATTCACCTATAATTCTATCGAAGGACAAGTGACCGCGAGGGATGGTAGGAAAGCAAGACACACGCTCGTCCTGGAAGTCAGGACATTCAACAAGGATATGCACATCTGCAAGAGGGACAACGCAATTTGGACAATAAGGAGCAGAGCGGTGCTACATTAAGTGACCGTGGGTTAAGCGGGTATGACCAACCCGCAGCCGTGCCAAAGCAGTTTCCCCATCGCCGGTTACGGTGCTAGGAGGAAGGCCACGGAGACACACTACGTTTGAGAGTACGCAGCTTGTTACTAACTACAGAGGACCAACAACCCTGTCAACGGGCAGGGATGGAGGAATGAATAACAGGATAAAAGTCGGAATAAGGAATACATTTATGGGAGATGGGACAAAACAGATAGCTTCCTTAGCGGCAGCATCTGCACGCTCATTGAAAGAAACACCAATATGGCTGGGAACCCAGCAAAACTCTATTGAATTAAATTTACTAGAAATAAGAAACAGCCAATGTTGAATCTCGATGACCACCGGATGGACAGGATTAAAGGACCCTAGAGCCATGAGAGCACTACGAGAGTAAAATACAACCACAAAGGAGGAATGACAATGAGAAAGCAAGAGACGGAGAGCATAGAGAATAGCATAAAGTTCTGCTGTAAAGATGCTAGCCTCCGAAGGGAGGCGACACATCTAAATATGATCAGGAAAAACAACAGAGTAGCCCACACCGTTCGCAGACTTACACCCATCGGTGAAGATGGTAATAGAGTGGGAGTGCAAAGAAAAGTGCTCAAGGAAGAGGCTTTTTGGAATCGTAGGAGGGGTAAAGGCTTTAGTAATACAAGTCAAGGACGTACAAAACTTGGGAAGGAGGACTCTCCACAGAGGCAAGGAAGGAATAATATGAGGAGAAACATTAGAAATATGAACAGAAAGAGAATCCTGTAAGCAAGATAACCGGACAGAAAGAAGGAGACGATGAAGAGGAACAGGGGCTACAGGAGGAAGAAAAGTTAAAGCACGACAGAGGCGAGAGGAAGGATGTTGTAAGGACCGCGCAAGATAACGAAGACAGTAGCGATCACGGCGGTCCTGAAGAGTGAGAAAACCAGTGTCAACATACAAACTGAGGGCGGGAGTCGAACGAAAGGCACCAGAGCTGAGACCCAATCCAGTATGGTGCAAAGCATCAAGACGGCGAAGAGTAGAAGGAGAAGTAGAAGAGTATGCAGGGCAACCATAATCGAGTTCAGACAGGACTAGAGAGGAGTGCAAAGATAGGAGTGTGCGTCTATCCGCTCCCCAAGAAGTATGGGACAAAACCTTAAGTAGGTTAAGGGCCTTAGAGCATTCAACTCGGAGGTAAGAGATATGGGCTGACCAAAACAAACTGTGCCAAAGACTAACCCCAAAAGCTTAGCGGAATCCCTGTTCACAAGGGGATGACCATAAAGCGACAAAGAGGGACGAAGAACGACATGCTTCCGAGTAAAAGTCATAGGACAAATTTTAGATGCAGAGAACTTGAAGCCATGATCAGTGGCCCAAGACGACACGGCATCAATCGCAAGTTGAAGCAGCCATTGAAGGAGAGGTGAATCATCACCCAGACAGCAAAGGGTAAGATCATGAACATAAAGAGCGGAGAAGACACCAGAAGGAAGAGAGGAAAGAAGACTGTTGAGGGCAACTAGAAAAAGAGTAGTACTCAGAACACTACCCTGGGGTACACCCTGATACCGCCGGAAAGGGGCAGAGAGAGTGGTATCAAGCCACACACGAAAGGAACGACGAGAGAGGAAGGTCTGGAGGAAAAGAGGGAGATTCCCATGAAGGCTAAAAGAATGAAGTTGAGACAGAATATGATACTGCCTGGTAGTGTAGGAAGCCTTTTCCAGGTCAAAAAGGACGGCAACAACGGAGGTCTTCGCTGCAAAAGCAGTATGAAAATAGACCTCCAAGTTCACCAGGACATCCGTTGTGCTGCGTCACTTGCGAAAACCACATTGAGAAGGGGAGAGGTGGTGATAGTGTTCTAAGAACCACATCAAACGAATGTTAACCATACGTTCAAAGAGCTTGCAGACACAACTCGTGAGGCCAATAGGGCGGAAGTCCTTGGGGGATGACCCGAGAGACCCTGGTTTCCGAACAGGGAGGACAACAGCATCGAGCCAGTCTTCAGGGACTGACGGCGACTCCCAGACCCGATTGTACAGACCCAGTAAATACTGAGACGTGCACGAAGGGGGATGGCAAAGCATTTCATAATGAATGCCATCGGAGCCCGCTGCCGTAGAACCGCAGAGGGCCAGGGCAGAACGAAGTTCAGAGAGAGAGAAGGGATCATTATAGGGAAGGCGAAGATAAGTACATAAATTTAAAGGATGAAGTTTAAGAATAGGCTTACGAAGAAGGAAGGATTGGGGTAGATGAGAACCACAACTAACAGATGAAAAATAGGAACCCAATTTGGTCGCGACCTGCAGAGAGTCCGCCACAAGAGTAGTATGGAGGCGAAGGACTGGTGAGACATCGGGAATGAACATACCCGCAATCTTGCGGATACACTTCCAGACCAGTGAGAGAGGAGTTTTGGACGTAACGGTTATCTTGAGGTTATCTTGAGATGATTTCGAGGCTTTCAGTGTCCCCGCGGCCCGGTCCTCGACCAGGCCTCCACTCCCAGGAAGCAGCCTGTGACAGCTGACTAACACCCAGGTACCTATTTTACTGCTAGGTAACAGGGGCATAGGGTGAAAGAAACTCTGCTAATTGTTTCTCGCCGGCGCCTGGGATCGAACCCAGGACCACAGGATCACAAGTCCAGTGTGCTGTCCGCTCGGCCGACCGGCTCCCCGGTGGAGACATAAGACGCCCAGCAAGAACGTTTAGCTGCACGGATGGCCCTACGGGCCACCGCACTCGCCTTCTGAAAAAAAGAAAAGACTCAACTGTCTGCCGGTGGCGATGTCTCTTCCATGCTGCACAGTTACAGCGGACAGCCCGAGCACAGTCCACATTCTACCAGGGAACGCACTTCCGCGTGCCCCGAGAGGAAGAGCGAGGAGTAGAGTGGTTGTCAGCGTCAAAGACAGTGTCATGAAAAAGAAGGAGGGTGCGAGGGAGAGGCAGAACGGAAAGGTCGGAAATAGTAGCACAGAGAGTAAAGAGGCGCCAGTCAGTCTCGGCAAACCGCCACTTATGGAAGGAGAGAGGAGGGTGAAAAGAGAAAAAAGTAACAAGGATAGGAAAATGATCACTGCCATGGAGGTCATCAAGGACCCGCCACCCGAAATCTAAGGAAAGGGATGACGAGCACAAAGAAAGATCGAGACATGAAAGAAAGTGAGTCCGACAGTCCAAATGAGTGGGCTCACCAAAATTAAGAAGGGACAGGGAAGGAGAGAGGATGTGTGGGAACCGACCTGTGAGATTTATATTTATTTAATTTATATGAATTTATATTCAATTTACATTTGCGTTAATTTATATACTTCGATAGCAATTTGTATGATGTTAAGTGGACTGTATTTCTGCAATAATCTCATAATCTCACAAATCGATCCTCTACACATTAGGGGGGTTTATTAAATTAATATATATGCAGCCAATCAAACTACAGTATTAACTACACATATTGAAGAGGTTCCTTATCTTATTTGTACAGCAGGCCTTAGTCCACCAGGTGTAACCAGGATGTAGACACCACATTTTCCTCGTGTGAGGTAGCCTCCAACACCCTGGTAACTGATGCAGAAAGCATGCTTCCTCGTCTTGACATGTCAAAAGGGCGCTAGCTATAAAGCCAGAATCCTAATATATGACAGTTATATCAGAGAAAACACTGTACATGGAACAATGAAGACCTGGCTTAATTACCTTTAGTATGAGGCGATCTTATGCTCTAACCGGTCCACCCTATCCAATGACATTAATGGCCACTAATGGTAGATAAATGGGTTTCGGTAGAACACTTAACTTGAATTTGTTGACAGCGTGTTGATGATGGTACACCTTTGGTTTCCATAACACTTCGTCCAAGTAAAATTAACAGGAGCCGAATTGCTCCCGTGAGCCTCTGGTCTAGTACAAACAATGGCTGCCCACTCCCTCCTCCCTGATGCCTGGCTTACATTGTCCAGATGACAGTAAGTGATAGAAGGGTCACATTTACTCTACTTTAATATTGATAATTAAGTCAATTTATATGAGATGTTTTTATGATGGTAAAGTCCAAAGACTAATGTATTTAAGAATAATTCCCACCATAATAGATGGTGAATATATAATAGTGTGTGGTAATGATATCCCGTTTTCTATAGACGGTAATTCCACTACAAATTACATTTTCTATGGGTAACTTGTTTATACAATACAGCAGCAATTATTATCTGTCTGTATGATATTATTAAATGGTGTCGGATTTTCCGACAGGATGAAAGGTTCAAGGAGGCGACCCCGGGTGTTCGTCAGCACCTCACCCCAAAGGGCATGACGACAATTGAAATCACTCAGCAGGAGCACAGGCTCCGGCAAGGAGTCTAAGAGGTGTTTATGATCGGGAAGAGAAAGTGGGACAATGGGGGGCAGACAAATGGAACAAACCGTGTACCATCTATGCACAAAGACACAGGCAGCAGAACAGTGGAGAGGTGAGGAAAAAAGTAAGGGGACAAAGGGAACATCGGAGCGAATAAAGAGAGCAGAAGAGCAAAAGAAGAGAGCAGGGGGGGGGGGAGTGGAGAGAAAAGAATAGCCACGGAAGCGACCAGGACGAGCACCAAGCATCGGGTTCTGGAGACAGACACAAAGGGGCGAAAACTGTGAAATGAGAAGCTAGAGGTCAAGGAAATTGCCGTAAAATCCACGGATGTTCCATTGAAGAATAGACATCAGCAAAGAGAGAGAGGAGAGCAACAGAGAGCAAAGAAGGAACACAGCATGCTAAAAAAACACAGGGTCAGCGAAGTCAGGGTTAGGGGGCATGGGTAAACTGAGTAAGGAAGGAGGGAAAGAAGCAGGAGGACAGACCAGAAGTGAACGAGCAGGGTCTGGAGGAGGAGAAGGAGCAGAAAGAGGGGAGTGCATCTCATCAAGGACAGTAACCGAGATGGAATCGGGGGCTTGGAAACGGTTGTGAGACTGAGGAAGGCGGGAAGGACGAGGAGAGGAAGAGCGCACCACGCGACCATAGGAGACACAGGCGAAAGGGGGGAGATGATGAACTTGGCGCCGAGCCTCAGGAAAAGACAAGCGGTAACGGTGCTTCAAGTTGAGGACGGCCGCCTCAAGTTTGTAATGAATACATGTACGGGAGAAGGCAGGGTGGGCCTCACCGCAATTGAGGCAGCGGGCCTGGGGAGAAGTGCACTCCAACTTAGAGTAACCCTCACCTTCACACATGGGACAGAGAGAGACAGGACTAGAGCATTTGAGGGCACCATGCCCAAACCTCCAGCACTTACTGCAGAGCCGAGGAGACGTAATATACTCCTGAACGGAGCATCTGGCACCAGCAAGAATGACAGAGGGCGGAAGGGTCCTACCATCAAAGGTAATCTTCACAACCCGGAGGGGCAGACTGCGATGACCACGAGGGGGACAAGTAAACGTATCCACCTAGAAGACAGAATGACCCTGGGCCTCGAGGATATGCTTGATATCCTCATGGCAGTCCTTGAGATCCCTAACACCGGTCGCAACATGGTGGGGGAGGAGAACAGTGCCAAAACTGGCATTGAACCGAGCGTTCTTCGAGACCCAAACAGGGGTCTCGCCAAGGCAGGATAAGGCAGCCAAGGGGGTGGCCGCATCCTGAAAAGGAGCAACAACGACACAGGCACCAAGACAAGTGGGGTTGAAGGTAACAGAGGCATCTACTGAATCTACAAGATGCCTATGAAGGGAAAATTCGTCAGGAGGAGTTGAATGTAAAGGATGGAGGTCAAAGTTCTTAGTCCACGTAGCAGGACCAAACAAAGCATGGTATGAATTAGTATGTTAAGGGAGCATACGAGAGCGGCCGTGGCGGGGACTGCGATGAGAACCTTTAGAGAGAGATGGGTCAAAAGGCGCAGTAGTCACAAGAAGAGATGGAGCCGTGCAAGGGGACGAGACGGTCACCACAGCAGGCTTGGGGCTCGACCCAATCACAGAGGAGAGAGGGGAGCAGGGAGGAAGAGTCCGGTCTTGGCCTAAACCGGGTCCTGTAGTGGGGGCTACAGATCCCGGTCTTCCAGGACGGTCCGACTCAGGGGCCTGTTCGCCCACCCCATGAGCCTGGGTAAGAGTAGTCAAGTCGTCATCCATGCAGCAAACCAATATCTAAAGAATGGCACCTGGAAACAAGGGATACCACCTACCAGGGAGGCCGAGCACGGGCCAGTGCAGGAAGGGTGCGTCGTCCCCAGCGGTGCTCCCCCTTTTCAACAGGGGTCCACCATTATCAAAGGCTTTTATGTAACGTATTATTTACCTGGTAAATTCAATGAGGTTACTCATCGAGTGGCCTCGACGAGGACAGGCAGCTGGATGCCTTGTCAAAGGTCCCCCCATCTGCCCTGATCTTTTGCAGCTGCATTTTAAAACCCATCAGAGTTTTGGTGTTTACGGCTTCAGTGGGTAGGCGATTCCATAGGTTTATTACTTTATAAATATGACAAGAGACTGGATACAGAACATTCATTTATGATCCAAGAGACTTAAATTCAATAAAGTTCATATATCAGCATATGCTGAACCGAAAAATTATTATTTTTTTGCATTAATTATTAAAGGAATTGCACCAGTTAGAATGGTTCTATCTAAAAGCTAAGAACTACTATTTGTGACTATTGACTATCGTCACTATAGGTAATATCTAAACAGGAGGATGAGTTGTAACATTAGTTAGATGAATATTGTAATAAAAGATGATTGTTGCAGCCTTTGCCATTTTCTGTAATCTTTTTATGACTACCTAATGTATTTATTCATTACTTGAGCTAATGCAAATTAACAACATTTTATGGCTGTTACATTAGAGTTTTTATATATGATGTGGGAATTTCCAATATATTTCCATGGTGGAGAAACACAGGTTAGAGTCCAATGTTTAGGACTGGTGAACACTTTATTGCTCCTCTTCAGAATTGTGGATATATTGCAGATGATGAGTCGCAATAACGTGGCTGAAGAATGTTTACCAAACCACTCACTGGAATTCTTCGAGTAATCAATTTCACAAAAGTGAGATGTATTATATATCCTTGATGTGTAACATTGTGTTACTATATAACAGTATTTATTCACAATTTTGGTAGCTTTTATTGATTCTCCTTCTCTTGTTTTTGGTTGTATTGCCTTATGAAACGAATAAATTTCCAACTTCAGTAATGTAAAATCACCTTCGGTTTTCCTTATCAATAACACTGTTGGAAAATATTTTAACGCTGTTATATTAACAGTTAATGGAATTATACGGACTGTCAATCTAGTCCGCCACCGTTTGTGACATCCTTTTATCTAGGCTCCGGCCTGAGTCTTGGCAGGTCCTTGGATAGGCCAGGGAGGCAACACTCACCAATATTATTAAAAACTAGCTGTACCCAGCCACGCGTTGATGTGGCTCAGCAACACATGTGCGTTGCTGAGCCACAGCAACCTTTCCCTGTCTCCCAGTCCTCTCACACCATTGCCCCCGTCCTCCTCGTCCTCCCATCAATTCCTCACTCCCCCGTCCCATCATTCCCCTCCCTCCCCCATCCCTTTCTCCTCCCCACCATCCCCCACTCCCCTTTCCCATTGTCCTACCCACCATTCTCCATTCCCGTCCCCTCGTCCCCAACTCCTCCGTTTCCCTCGTCCTCCCCACCATAACCCCCTCCTCTGTTCTCTCCTCACTCCCACCATCCCCCCTCCCGTCCCCTCGTCTTCCCCAATTTCCCCACTCCCTCTTTCGATGTATTCCCAAATGATCTGATGTTCCCATCAGAAAATTGGGAACATCAAATGATCTGATGTTCCCCATCGCTGGAATAAGAAAAAAGTTAAAAAATGGAATGAAAACTAAGATATGGTAAACAACACAGCTCAGTTCCAATGCAATGTCATACAAAATAATTTAATAAAAATAAAAATATATAGAAATCTATGAAAATTCAATTTATTAATGAAATAGGAAACATTGAAATAGAATTGTTACATATTTAGTATAGCGTGTGTAACAGATATGGGGCTGTTTAAAAAAAAAAATTATTTTACCTGTCACAGATGTGGCATTTATATGGTAGGTGTATAAAAACACGCACGTATTCGAATGGAACGTTGTGTCAAAATTTCATTGGAATCGGTAAAGAGGTTTCAAAGATTTCCGTCACATGAAAAACACAGTTTTTATTAAAAGTTTTGTTTTACCCATCACAGACGTGACATCTACATAGTATGTATATAAAAACCTGCTCAGACACAAATGGAACGTTATGTGAGAATTTCAAAGCAATCGGTGAAGAACTTTTGGAGATTAGCGATTTTGTACAAACGAGCACTTACATTATGATTTATATAGATTTGTGTTCCCAAACCCAAGGATCACTAAATTACACACAGAAAACACAGTAGCGTGATGCATCAAATGAACAAAACCACAACGGCCATGACGAGGGATCGAATCTACGTCCGAGAGGATCCCAGATGCTGCCTTAATTGACTGAGCTACGACATGGTTAAAAGAATTACAACTAGAAGTTCTATTGACCTTACTTGGATCCTGCAGCCTCTCCGAGACACAAACCAGGATTTTACATAATTCCCCATGTGCTCTAGCTCTATCAATAAGCTGTTCCACCTCTTCACCCTTACTTCTTTACACTCTCCTCTCGGACGTAGAGGGATCCTTTTGGACATAGGATCGAACCCTTGTCACGGCCCTTGTGGATTTATTCATCACTAAATTATTTATGTTTCCTCGTTTTTCTGTAATCTACATTTTTTCTAAATTTAAGGTAATATTAAAATTCTAAATGTTAAATATATGGTTTCAATTGTATTATTATTATTGTATATTTCTTATTTCTTATGGTGATGACTTACTACCACTAAAAATAAGCAAATGTGAATAGTTCTGAATCTTACAATTATTTCTATATGTTTTGCATAACTTGATACAAATGTTGATATTCATATATTTTGCCTGGGAAGATTTGAGGCCCAAACCTCCTTCTCAGCTCTCCATCAACCACGAAATGCAACTAATTTTGTTTTCATTTTATTGTAATTACTTTATTAGCATATGATCATAAAATACATATGTTTTAATCTTTTCTTATATATCTGTAAATCCATAATCGGTCAGAGAAAACCCATATCATATCAGTGCTAAACTGTAACATAAAATAATAGTTTAATATATTTCATCCCGAATTTTCCATAACCTTTTCTATTTCAAAATTAAGAATTATTTGTTGAATTTTTGAACAAAGCCTCTCAAGGGAGGAGCTGCAGAAAAAATGCCACAAGGTAATCGTTAGGAGATGCTTATGTACATTTTTTATATATTAAGGGGCCTGGTGATGTAGTTTTTTCAAAATTTGAAAAATAGTGAAAAATTTCAAACAAATCTCCTTCATCAGCAGCATGAAATTTTCACCCCAATATGTTAAGAAAGGAATTTTTCACGAATTTTAACTAAATAAATGCGTGTGCATTGGGCCACAACCAGTACTGATAATAACGATAATATCTCCTATTTACAAGCAATCAGGGATAAAGCGATGAAACCTGTCCGACGCACAAAGAAGAAAGGTAATAAGTAAATAATTATCAAAAGAAGGCACCAAACCGGGATGGCTATATAGCACCATCAAAGTGCGAAATAATCAGAGGGCACTAAATATCATCATGAATGCCAATACGAGAACAGAAACGCACACGGCAAATTATATCAAAAGTATCCAATTCACAAAGAATTATATCGAAGGACAAGTGACCGCGAGGGACAGTCGGAAAGCAAGACACACGCCCGTCCTGGAAGTCAGGACATTCAACAAGGATATGCACAACTGTAAGAGGGACATCGCATTTCGGACAACAAGGAGCAGGGCAGCGCTCCATTAAGTGACCATGAGTTAAGCGAGTATGGCCAATCCACAACCTTGCTAGAGCAGTTTCCCACCACCGGTTACAGAGGCAGGAGAACGGCCACGGGGACACACTATGTTTGAGAGTACACAGCTTGTTGCCAACTACAGAAGATCAACAACCTTGCCAACGGGCAAGGATGGAGGAATGAATAACTGGATAAAAGTCGGAATAAGGAATACCTTTATGGGAGACGGGACAAGAACGGATAGCTTCCCTAGCGGCAGCATCCACACACTCATTTAAGGAAACACCAATATGGCTGGGAACCCAGCAAAACTCTACCGATTTAAATTTACTAGAAACAGCCAATGTTGAATCTCGATGACCACTGGATGGACAGGATTAAAGGACCCTAGAGCCACGAGGGAACTACGAGAGTCAATGTTACGAACCCGACTCCATCGTCGGAGCATGGAGCAGCGACGTCAACGCCATCTGTGAGTCTGCTCCCTAAACCCCTACTAAATGGACGATGCCATCTGGTGTCGGCAGTATGATACCTACAAGAGACTATAGATTCTTGCCTTGGTCAGCCCGAAGAGTCACTGTAGCTGACCTTTGGTGAGGTGGCGCCTAGAAATCAGCGCCATCTATTGAGAGAGGAGTTGTATGTCAATGTCAAAGTCCGTAAGTGGTATGTCTTAGTTCACAAGTACCGGCCAGTTTACTGATGACGTGTCTGTATCCACAGAGGCGACGCAGGGCTGCGGTGGTAGGAAGACAGTTAGTCTACCCAGGGCAGCCTATTATCTCTCTACTCCATTCTGCTTTATGTGAGCAGTGAGTCGCCGCCGAACAGGAACTGAGTAGTATCTGCTGTCTGCCTGCGAAGTGGCAGTGGCAGAATTCTGCGTATCCTGGGACTGGCTAGAGGAAGAGAAGACCGACAGTGAGGTGCTATGGAGGAGTGTAACTAGCTAGTTGTAAGAGCTCCTGCCAGGGGGTTCGCTACCCTTGTATTTGTTCGTGTAGAGGCCCAGCAGCGCGAGGTTGATGTTCTCTGCCAGCACCAGGCTGGAGAGTGATTGTGGGCGTTCACAAGGAGCACCTAGTGAGGCTGGCCCATATCTAGGGTAGACTCGTTGGTGTTTCCCAGTACTGGTTGAGGACGGTACTGTGTGTTGATGAAACACGGAAGTTGACAAGGCTGCATTGCATGAACATCAAGGAGTGCTGAGTGTCCTACGAGAGTGACACATGTGTATATATCAGTGTAGTAATACTTCGTTTATGATTCTATTTAAGGTGATGGGAAAGTAATAATATGTGAATATATTGATAATTGATGAAGTGTCGTATTCCTTTCAACTACCCCCTTGTATTTTACTTGCATTACCAAGCCCATTTCTTGAAAGCCACTACCGACTTGGGGTCAGATACTAGTACTTTGGTTTCTCCAGCAAAGAACCCGGTTGCGACCCACAGTGGCCGTAACAGTCAACTACAACCACAAAGGAGGATCAACAATGAGGAAGCAAGAGAAGAAGACCATAGAGAATAGCATCAAGTTTTACTGTAAAGATGCTGGCTTCCGAAGGAAGGCGACACATATAAGTGCTGTCAGGAAAAACAACAGAGTAGCCCACACCGTTCGCAGACTTAGACCCATTAGAGATGATGGAAATAGAGTGGGAGTGCGAAGAAAAGTGCTCAAGGAAAAGGTGTTTCAGAACCGTAAGAGTGGTAAAAGCTTTAGTGATGCGGGTCATGGATGTACAAAACTTTGGAAGGAGGTACTCTCCATGGGGGCAAGGAAGGAACAATACGAGGAGAAACATTATAAATACGAACGGAAAGAGAATCCTATAAGCGAGATAGTCGGACAGACTGAGAAAGGCGATAAAGAGGAACAGGGATCACAGTAGGGTAAAAGTTAAAGCACGACAGAATCGAGAGGAAGGATGTTGTAAGGACCGCGCAAGATAGAGAAGACAGTAGCGATCACGGCGGTCCTGGAGAGAGAGGAAGCCAGTGTCAACATACAAACTGAGGGCAGGAGTCGAACAAAAGGCACCAGAGCTGAGACGAAACCCAGTATTGGGCAAAGCATCGAGACGACGAAGAGTAGAAGCAAATGCAGAAGAGTATGCAGGACAACCATAATCGAGTTTAGACTGCACGAGAGAGGAGTTCAAATAAAGAAGCATGCAACTATCCGCTCCCCAAGAAGTATGGGACAAAACCTAAAGTGAGTTAAGGGCCTTAGAGCATTCAACTCGAAGGTAAGAGATATGGGGCGACAAAGACAAACGAGTGTCAAAATTAACCCCAAAAGCTTAGCGTAATCCTTGTACACAAGTGGATGACCATAAAACAAGAAAGAGGGACGAAGAACGACATGCTTCCGAGTAAAACTCATAGCACAAGTCTTAGCCACAGAGAACTTAAAGCCATGATCGGTGGCCCAAGACGACACGGCATCAATCGCAAGTTGAAGCCGCCGTTCAAGAAGAGGTGAATCATCACCCTGACAGCAAAGGATAAGATCGTCAACATAGAGAGCGGAGAAGACGCCAGAAGGAAGAGAGGAAAGAAGACTGTTGAGGGCCATTAGAAAAATAATAGTTCTTAGAACACTACCCTGGGGTACACCCTCATACTGCCTAATAGGGGCAGAGAGAGTGGTACCAAGCCTCACACGAAATGAATGAAGAGAGGAAACTTTGGAGGAAGAGAGGGTGTTACGGCCCTCTTGGGTCGCAACCGGGTTCTTTCTCTGCTGTTGTTAGAAGAAGGGTATCCGGCCCCAAGCTAATAGTGGCTTTCAAGGGATGTGATCCGTATCGCAAGTAAATTAAAGGGGAAGGGAGATAAAGGCAAAAACTTAATAATATAATTATTACAGTCACCATAAATAATATATAAAAGGTTACACGTTAAACACTATTATATACAAAGTAGTCTTCTTCTGAAGACGCGGAGTGTTCCACGGTGCTCGACGATGCTAAGGTCTTGGTCCTCTTGTGGCCTCACGATGAATCCTTCGATTCTCTTGAGTCTACCCTGGCCACAGGCCAGCCAAATCATAGTTCCACTGGGGGCACCATCGTGGAGGCCTTCAACCACAAATCCAGCCTTTAGCTGGCAGGTTCCAATCAGCGACGCTGGTTAGGCCACTCCACGACCGATACTAGAGTAGCGAGCCCTAGGCAGGAGCCTCGTGTGATCCCACAGACCACTCTCCTCACCACAACACCCCAGTGGTTAAGCGTCTCCACCAGTCAGTCCCAGGTACGACAATCCCTCAGCTGCCACGTCACAGGCAGGCTAACACCACAGTGTTCATCCGGGGGTGACTCACAGCTGCTGCGGCAAATACTTGGAGACAAGACGGCTGCCTTGGGTAGACTGATCCAACGTTCATTACAGCAGTCCCAGGTCGACTCTGTAATCAGACACATCATCAGTAATAGGGACACTCTAGGGCACCTCACTTACCGGCTCAGACCCAAACGCCCACCTATCCACTCCATAGATGGCGTTGCTGTCCAAGCACCACCTCACCAGAGATCAGCAGCGGCTGTGTTATGAGCTGATCAGGACGGGAAACTAGCCCTTGTGGCTGGTATTTCCTGTCCTCACTTGATGGCGCCGTCCATTTGGAGGGGGTTTCGGGAGCTGACCCACAGATGGCATGGTCGTCACTGCTCCAGGCTCGGACGCTGGACTTGGGTCTGTAACACCTCCCCACCAAAAAGAATTTGGTTTGGGTTTCTATAAAGAAAAACACAAACCAAATTAGTACGCGGATACAACTCCACACGGACGCACGTACACTATAAACTGGAGTGATGAGGCTGTCTTGTCCACAGAACTGTACTACTGGGGAACTCTGGCACAACGGAAACTTGCAGATAGAAGGCAATGACCTGCCTGATGTAATCTTCCACACCTCCACTGCGATGTCAAGCAGGGGCATATTCTCATGTCTCTTGAGTAAGGATTGATACTGACGCGAGCCGGGGTGAATTGACACTTCCCTGTGTTGTGGCACCGATGATGGCTGGTCACAGACGGTATTTCTGGTACCGGTCCAGCGGTCCTTCAGGGAGACGGGAACCTGGAATACAGGGGTTGGATTATTTAGAGTGACAGCGACAGTTAAATCAGTACTTACTACACACTCGCCTACTAGGCCCACACCTAGTCCCAACAGGCTTGTACACCGTAGATGGTGTCTGCTCTGCCACCGTCAGGTCGACCAACGTTCCGCATAACGCTGAATCCAGGCTCAGCAACCACACAGGGGGTGTCAACCTGTCGGAAACAGTCACTCTTATTATCATATCTCGTACCTCCTGTATCTACCATCACCTTCCAGGTCCCTCCTTTGACTGCAACACACACTGTGCACGTCTCCGATCTCTGGGACCTCTTCACGATGTTCAAGGGAGCCATCATCTGTCGGGTCGTCCACTGGTCCTTACTGAGAACACACATAAGAACAAAAAATACCGCTAGGAAACATTTGGTTAACTTAGGAACAAGTTTCCTGAGCTTGAAATGTCCATAGCCGGCTATAACCATTAGCCTGGTTTGGACCGAAGAGGGCACTAGAACTTTCGAACATACCTCACATACCTCCGACGTCTGGGGATTCTCTGGCCGGTTCAATGAACGTGGTATCTTGCCATACCGCAAGTACTCGGGTGCCTTTGCTCCAGACTCTTTGGTATCCGTGGGGGATTGTACACGAGGCCTCTCTCCTCGCTCAGTCACTTCTGCTACCTTAACCGCATGTTCCTCGTCGGGAGAAGAATCAGGAGACTCTGCTGGAGAGCTGTTAACCTGTAGATGAGAGGGAGAATTAAACATGTTACCTGATTCCAGGTCTGACTGTACCTGGATATTACCACTGTCTGCTGTTACCTCAGACCTTGCTGTTCCGGCTGACTCGTCCGCGACCTTGGGAAGATTGTTGCTCCAATCTGTCACCAAGTCGTTGGCTAGTACCACGTCAATCCCAGCTATAGGCAGGGTATCGACTACTGCCAACGCACATGTGCCGCTGAAGTAAGGCGAGTCGAGATGTATCAGCACTAAGAGGGCGATGTACTGCGTCCTAGGAAACCCAACCAGGACAACCTTTTGCCTCCCATCCACACTCACTCCCTCGGGTAACGAGTTTTTCACGATCAGGGACTGGGCTGCTCCACTGTCTCTGAGCACTACAACCGATCTACCAGTATGATCACTCGATACATACCCGCTTGAAGTGTGAGGGGAAAACGATCTTGGTTCTTCCTGCGTAGTCGTAGACTGGCTTCCTGCTGGTGGTGTTACACAGCTCATTAACATCACCACCTTACGTGGGCCGCTACCTCTTCTGCCTCGGCACATAGCAGCTACATGCCCTTTCTGCCCACAAGTCCAGCACACCATATTCCTCCTCGGACTCCGGTGTTTAGGACTGTTAGAACTAGTCCTTCGAGGGCTACTTGGGGGCGTCTTCTCAGCGCTTCGTGGGACGGGTCTCTCCTCTTCCTGATGAGGTTTGTCTAACCGGCGTGGGTAATTCCTCGGGACGTACTTGGCAGAAGGCCTATGCGTCAGGATGTATTCCTCAGCCATGGTGGCTGCTGCACTCAAGGTCTCCACCTGCTGCTCCTCTAAGTACGTCTTTAGATCTCCAGACAGACAGTCCTTGAAGTCCTCTAACAGTATGAGCTGCTCGAGGTCTTCTTTGGTCTTCACCTTCCGAAAGGCACACCATTCCTGGAAAAGTCGCTCCTTGATTGTGGCGAATTCGGTGAAAGTGTGCTCCGAGGTTTTCTTCAGGTTTCTAAACTTTTGCCTGTACGCCTCAGGTACCAATTGGTACGCCATGAGCACTACCTTCTTCACCTTGTCGTAATCGCCAGAGTCATCAAGGGACAACGTGGAGTAGGCGACTTGGGCCTTCCCAGTCAAGATTGACTGTATCCTGATGGCCAAATTCTCCCTTGGCCACTCCAAAGAGGCTGCGACTTTCTCGAAGGCCGCGAAGAACTTTGAAACTTCCTTCTCGTTGAACTTCTGGACCATTTTGATGTTCCTCACCGGATCTAAAAGACTTGTGTCCGTCGTTTGCCTCCGACCACCGCCTAACCGCAATACTTCTAGCTCATGTTGTCTCTCTCTTTCCTCTCTGTCTCGTCGTTCTTGCCTGTCTCGTTCTTCTCTCTCTCTCGTTTCTCTTCTCTTTCTCGTTCTTCTCTTTCTCTTTCTCGTTCTTTTTCTCGTTCTTCTCTTTCTCTTTCTTCTTTCCTTTCTTCTAATTCTAAACGCCTCATCTCTAATTCTTTTTCTTTTAATTCTCGTTCTATTTCTAACTTCTTCCATTCTATCTCACGATTTATTTCCAAGGCACGCATTTTGACTGTAAGTAAACTTATATTTAGCTCACCTGCATCACTGTCAATGTCACTGCCTTTATCTTCCTTTTCAGTGGAAGCTACTTCCTCACTTTCTTTTGTACCTTGTGCCTCACTTTCCTGTTTCTCATCGGCCTTCAAATGCCGGTGAACCTTGGACAAGATCTCCACACGGGAATCACTGGCACGTATCTTGATCTCCAGGTAGGCACTCACCAGTACGAGTTCCTGTTTGCCCAGATATTTTAATCTGGCAAGACAGTCCTCCCTGTTCAGAAAAGCCTGAACATCGTCCAGATCGTCGATGGTCGATTTTTCTGCCATTGTCACTGGGATGGAACACTAGCACTTAACACACCGCTTCACTTTAGCACTTAACGCACCGAGCATTGTTCTACGTCAATATTGCACTTTACCACACCAAACACTGAACTTGCCAATATTGCACGTAATTACTCCGGGCACCGCACTACACAATATTGCACTTAATCACAACGAGCACTTCGCTCTACAATATTGCACTGAATCACTCTGAGCACCGCACTATACAATATTGCACTTAATCACAGCGAGCACCGCACTGCACAATATTGCACTTAGTCATTCCGAGCACCGCACAGGACGTATAACGTCCTAATAGTCACACACAGGGGGAATTATTTACAGGGATTACGCCACTTCACCACCCCTGTCAAACATACTTGACAAGGGGTCGGATCCCGCTGGGGATGCCAATTATGTTACGGCCCTCTCGGGTCGCAACCGGGTTCTTTCTCTGCTGTTGTTAGAGGAAGGGTATCCGGCCCCAAGCTAGTAGTGGCTTTCAAGGGATGTGATCCGTATCGCAAGTAAATTAAAGGGGAAGGGAGATAAAGGCAAAAACTTAATAATATAATTATTACCGTCACCATAAAAAATATATAAAAGGTTACACGGGGGGGGGGGGGTTAAACACTATTATATACAAAGTAGTCTTCTTCTGAAGACGCGGAGTGTTCCACGGTGCTCGACGATGCTAAGGTCTTGGTCCTCTTGTGGCCTCACGACGAATTCTTCGATTCTCTTGAGTCTACCCTGGCCACAGGCCAGCCAAATCACAGTTCCACTGGGGGCACCGTCGTGGAGGCCTTCAACCACAAATCCAGCCTGTAGCTGGCAGGTTCCAATCAGCGACGCTGGTTAGGCCACTCCACGACCGATACTAGAGTAGCAAGCCCTAGGCAGGAGCCTCGTGTGATCCCACAGACCACTCTCCTCACCACAACACCCCAGTGGTTAAGCGTCTCTACCAGTCAGTCCCGGGTACGACAATCCCTCAGCTGCCACGTCACAGGCAGGCTAACACCACAGTGTTCATCCGGGGGGTGACTCACAGCTGCTGCGGCAAATACTTGTAGACAAGACGGCTGCCTTGGGTAGACTGATCCAACGTTCATTACAGCAGTCCCAGGTCGACTCTGTAATCAGACACGTCATCAGTAATAGGGACACTCTAGGGCACCTCACTTACCGGCTCAGACCCAAACGCCCACCTATCCACTCCATAGATGGCGTTGCTGTCCAAGCGCCACCTCACCAGAGATCAGCAGCGGCTGTGTTATGAGCTGATCAGGACGGGAAACTAGCCCTTGTGGCTGGTATTTCCTGTCCTCACTTGATGGCGCCGTCCATTTGGAGGGGGTTTCGGGAGCTGACCCACAGATGGCGTGGTCGTCACTGCTCCGGGCTCGGACGCTGGACTCGGGTCCGTAACAGAGGGATATTCCCCTGAAGGCCAAAAGAATGAAGTTGGGACAGAATATGATATTGCCAGGTAGTGTCGTTAGCCTTTTCCAGGTCAAAAAGGACGGCAACAACAGAAGTCTTTGCAAAAGTACAACAAAAGCAGTACGAAAATAGACCTCCAAGTTCACCAGGACATCCGTTGTGCTGCGACACTTGCAAAAACCAAATTGAGAAGGGGAGATGTGGTGATAGTGCTCTAAGAACTACATGAAACGAACGTTAACTATACAATCAAAACGCTTGCAGACACAACTCGTGAGGGCAATAAGGCGGAAGTCCTTGGGGATGACCCGAGAGACCCTGGTTTCCGAACAGGGAAGACAACAGCATCGAGCCAGTCCTCAGAGACTGACGATGATTCCCAGACCCGATTGTACAGACTCAGTAATTACTGAGACGTGCACGGAGGGAGATGGCGAAGCATCTCATGATGAATGCCATCAGAGCCTGCCGCCATAGAACCGCACTAGGGCAGACTGAAATTCAGAGAAAGAGAAGGGATCGTTATAGGGAAGGCGAAGATGAGTACAAAAATCTAAAGGACGAGATTCAAGATTAGGCTTACGAAGAAGGAAGGATTGGGGAAGAAGAGAACCAGAACAGATGAAAAGTGGGAACCCAGTTCGGTTGTGACCTGCAACGGGTCCGCCACAAGAGCAACCCTGAGGCGAAGGACCGGCGAGACATCTGGAGCAAACTTACCCGCTATCTTGCGGATACGCTTCCAGACCAGTGGCAGAGGAGTTTCGGACATAACGATGGAGACATAAGACATCCAGCATGCACGTTTAGCAGCACGGATGGTCCTATGGGCCACTTTTCTCGCCTTCCGAAACAAAAGAAAAGACTCAACCGTCTGCCGGCGGCGGTGACTCTTCCAGGATGCACGTTTATAGTGGACAGCCCAAGCACAGTCTATATCCCACCAGGGAACGCACTTCCACGTTCACAGAGAGGAAAAGGGAGGAATAGAACGGGGGGCAGCGTCGAAGACAGTGTTATGAAATAGAAGGAGGGAACGAGGGAGAGGCAGAACGGAGAAGTCGGAAATAGTAGCACGGAGAGTAAGGAGGTGCCAGTCAGCCTCGGCAAACCGCTATCTAGGGAAGGCGAGAGGAGGGTGGAAAGAGAAAAAGGTAACAAGGATAGGAAAATGATCACTGACATGGAGGTCATCAAGGACCTGCCACTCAAAATCTAAGGAAAGGGATGACGAGCACAAAGAAATATCGAGACAGGAAAGGGAGCGAGTCCGACAGTCCAAATGAGTGGGCTCACCAGAATTCAGAAGAGACAGGGAAGAAGAGAGGATATAAGGTTCAAGGAAGCGACCCCTGGGTGTTTGTCAGCACATTACCCCAAAGGGCATGTCGACAATTGAAATTACCCAGCAGGAGCACAGGCTCCGGCAAGGAGTCTAGGAGGTAATTATGATCAGGAAGAGAAAGTGGGACAGTGGGGGAAAGATAAATGAAACAAACCGTGTACCATCTACGCACAAAGACACGGGCAGCAGAACAGTGGGTAGGCGAGATAAAAAGTAAGAGGACAAAGGGAACATCGGAGCGAATCAAGAGAGCAGAAGAATTATGGACCCCAGATGTCGCTGGGGGGAGAGAAAAGAATAGCCATGGAAGCGACCAGGACGAGCACCAAGCATTGGCTCCTGGAGACAGACACGAAGGGGAAAAAACTGTGAAATTAGAAGTTGGAGGTCAAGGAAATTGGCGTAATATCCACGGATGTCCCACTGAAGAATAGACATCGACAAAAAGAGAAAGGATAGCAACAGGGAACAAAGAAGAAAGAAAGATGAAAAAGGAACACAGTACATTTAAGAAGCACAGGGTCAGGATCAGGGTCAGCGAAGTCAAGGTTAGGGGGCATTGGTAATCTGAGTAACGAAGGAGGGATATGAGTGGGAGGACAGACCAGAGGTGGACGAGCAGGGTCCGGAGGAGGAGGGGGAGGAGACAACCGAGAGGGGCGGGCGAGGAGAGCAGGAGGAGGGGCAGAAAGAGGGGAGCACACCTCAGCAAGGGCAGTAACCGAGACGGGACTGGGGGCCAAAGAAACCTCCACAGTAGGAACAAGGGCTCTACCATCAAAGCGGGAGGGGAAGGAACGATAGAATCAGAGATAGGGGGCGAAGAAGAAAGTGAAAGCCTTCTTACCTACCGGGGAGGAAGAAGGAGAGGAGCCAGGTTTCCACTTCTGACTCAAAGAGACAGATGTCCCAGCAGCAATGTACTGGGCAACAGACTCTAGCATCTCAATAGGAGAAAGAAGGAAGGAATTATCAAGGGAAAGCGCCAAGCCATTACGACTATGTGGCACTGGGAAGGGGTCAGGATAAGGATTTGGGATGGGACGGGGGAAAGGAATGGTGCCCCAACCACTTGGACGGTCGGGGATTGAACGCCGATCTGCATGAAGCGAGATGCAGGCTTCCTCCACAGTCAGGCGGCGTGGAGAGCCAAGAGATGGAGAAGAATGACGGCAAGGAGGACCAGAGGGAGAGGAGAAAGAACCCAGCAAACACAAATCATCTACACAACGTTCGCCTATCTCTTCCCATAGGTGTGGGAATGATTTGCATTGAGAATGGTGCAGGAGAGCCTTTGAGAAACTTTTACTCAAAAAATCCAAACACAAAGGTTTAATTATAAATTGTTTTTCTACAATTATTTTCTTCCAAATGTAAAACAAATAGTTTTTACATGTTTAAATATAAAATTTATGGTGTTTTTTTGTAAAATTCATTAATAAATTGTGAATGATATATATTGGCTGAGTGAAACCTTTAAAATCCATTTAGTTATAATATGAACAGAAAAAAGTAGTTTTCCAAATTTTCTAAAAATCGCTCTTTTTAACACAATTTGAGTCCTTATGCATTCCACTAAACACTAATATCATGTTTAAATATATAATTTATGTATTATTCCCTAAGATAATTTATATAAATTGTAAAAGTTGCTGGAAAGTGGTGAGAACGAATCTGAAAACGTTTTGTTGTCTTATATTGGCGTGTTCTTATTAACTAGAGTGAGTAAGAGTGAGCGAGAGTGGGTAAGAGTGAGTAAGAGTGAATGAAGGTGAGTGAGAGTGCCAGAGAGTGTGTAAGTGTGAGTAAGAGTGAGTATAAGTAAGAGTGACTGAGAGTGAGTAAGAGTGACAGAGTGAGTAAGAGTGAGAGTAAGAGTGACAGAATGAGTAAGAGTGAGAGTAAAGTGATTGAGAGTAAGGGTGAGTATGAGAGTAAGAGTGATTGAGAGTTAGAGTGAGAGTAAGAGTGATTGAGAGTTAGTGAGAGTAAGAGTGATTGAGAGTAAGAGTGATTGAGAGTAAGAGTGATTGAGAGTAAGAGTGATTGGGAGTAAGAGTGATTGAGAGTAAGAGTGATTGGGAGTAAGAGTGATTGGGAGTAGGAGTTAGAGTGAGAGTAGGAGTAAGAATGAGAATAAGAGTGATTGAGAGTAAGAGTGAGTAAGAGTAAGAATGAGAGTAAGAGTGATTGAGAGTAAGAGTGATTGAGAGTAAGAGTGATTGAGAGTAAGAGTGATTGGGAGTAAGAGTGATTGGGAGTAAGAGTAAGAGTGAGAGTAAGAATGAGAATAAGAGTGATTGAGAGTAAGAGTGATTGGGAGTAAGAGTAAGAGTAAGAATGAGAGTAGGAGTGATTGAGAGTAGGAGTGATTGGGAGTAGGAGTGATTGGGAGTAAGAGTGATTGAGAGTAAGAGTAATTGAGAGTAAGAGTATGAGAGTAAGAGTGAGAGAGTGAGTATGAATGGGTAAGGGTGACTGAGAGTGAGTAAGAATGACAGAGTAAGAGTGACAGAGAGTAAGAGTGTCAGAGAGTAAGAGTGACAGAGAGTAAGAGTGACAGAGAGTAAGAGTGACAGAGTAAGAGTGACAGAGAGTAAGAGTGACAGAGAGTAAGAGTGACAGAGAGTAAGAGTGACAGAGTAAGAGTGACAGAGTAAGAGTGACAGAGAGTAAGAGTGACAGAGTAAGAGTGACAGAGAGTAAGAGTGACAGAGAGTAAGAGTGACAGAGTAAGAGTGACAGAGAGTAAGAGTGACAGAGAGTAAGAGTGACAGAGAGTAAGAGTGACAGAGTAAGAGTGACAGAGAGTAAGAATGACAGAGAGTAAGAGTGACAGAGAGTAAGAGTGACAGAGAGTAAGAGTGACAGAGAGTAAGAGTGACAGAGTAAGAGTGACAGAGTAAGAGTGACAGAGAGTAAGAGTGACAGAGAGTAAGAGTGACAGAGTAAGAGTGACAGAGAGTAAGAGTGACAGAGAGTAAGAGTGACAGAGTAAGAGTGACAGAGTGTAAGAGTGACAGAGTAAGAGTGACAGAGAGTAAGAGTGACAGAGAGTAAGAGTGACAGAGTAAGAGTGACAGAGAGTAAGAGTGACAGAGTAAGAGTGACAGAGTAAGAGTGACAGAGAGTAAGAGTGACAGAGAGTAAGAGTGACAGAGAGTAAGAGTGACAGAGAGTAAGAGTGACAGAGTAAGAGTGACAGAGTAAGAGTGCCAGAGAGTAAGAGTGCCAGAGAGTAAGAGTGACAGAGAGTAAGAGTGACAGAGAGTAAGAGTGACAGAGAGTAAGAGTGACAGAGTAAGAGTGACAGAGAGTAGGAGTGACAGAGTGTAAGAGTGACAGTAAGAGTGACAGAGAGTAAGAGTGACAGAGAGTAAGAGTGACAGAGAGTAAGTGACAGAGTAAGAGTGACAGAGTAAGAGTGACAGAGAGTAGGAGTGACAGAGTGTAAGAGTGACAGTAAGAGTTACAGAGAGTAAGAGTGACAGAGTAAGAGTGACAGAGAGTAAGAGTGACAGAGTAAGAGTGACAGAGTAAGAGAGTGAGAGTGATTATGAGAGAGTTAAGAGTGTGAGGTGTGTGAGTGTAGCAGGCCAGGGAGGCAGGATGTGTGGTCACAGGCGAGGCCTAGGCCTCGTGATCTCTAATGTTGGTTTTTATATATATGTGGGATTTTTTGTCCTGTTTCAAATTATAATTATTTAGCAGGAATGTAATAAGATATTGCACAGTATTAATATGACAATAATATATGCATTATTTCCTTGATAATCAAACTTGTTGTTCAAAGATAATATACAATCTTTGAAGGAAACATTTTGAGAGCGCAAGCTGGCAACACTGTTCTGGTGGGTGAGAGAGACATATGGTTAGTTGTACTCAGACCTACAGTGGAGAAGGGTGTGTCCCAGCTGGCCGCCACCAGCCGCCACCCGCCGCCACCCGCCGCCCACCACCCACCACCAGCCGCCACCCGCCGCCACCCGCCACCCGCCACCAGCCGCCACCCGCCGCCACCCACCACCAGCCGCCACCTGCCACCACCCACCACCAGCCGCCACCCGCCGCCACCCGCCGCCACCCGCCACCACCCACCACCAGCCGCCACCACCCACCACCAGCCGCCACCCGCCACCAGCCACCGCCACCCGCCACCGCCACCCACCACCGCCACTCACCACCCGCCGCCACCACCCACCACCAGCCGCCACCCGCCACCACCCACCACCAGCCGCCAGCCGCCACCACCCACCACCAGCCGCCAGCCGCCACCCACCACCAGCCGCCACCCGCCGCCACCCGCCGCCACCCGCCACCCGCCGCCACCCACCACCCGCCGCCACCCACCACCAGCCGCCACCCGCCGCCACCCACCACCAGCCGCCACCCGCCACCACCCACCACCAGCCGCCACCCGCCACCACCCACCACCAGCCGCCACCCGCCACCACCCACCACCAGCCGCCACCCGCCACCGCCACCCACCACCGCCACCCGCCACCCGCCACCACCCACCACCAGCCGCCACCACCCACCACCAGCCGCCACCCGCCACCAGCCACCGCCACCCGCCACCAGCCACCGCCACCCACCACCACCCGCCACCAGCCACCGCCACCCACCACCGCCACTCACCACCCGCCGCCACCACCCACCACCAGCCGCCACCCGCCACCCACCACCGCCACCCGCCGCCACCAGCCGCCGCCGCCACCACCACCCACCACTACCGCCGCCATTACCCATCACCGCCGCCGCCACCACCACCCACCACCACCGCCGCCGCCACCACCCATCACCGCCGCCGCCGCCACCACCCACCACAGCCGCCGCCGACACCACCGCCACCACCCACCACAGCCGGCACCACCACCCACCACCACCACCACCACCCACCACCGCCGCCGCCACCACCAGCCGCCACAAGCCGCCACCGCCCGCCACCAGCCGCCATCACCACCACCACCACCACCACCAGCCGCCATCACCGCCACCAGCTGCCACCACCACCAGCCGCCACCACCACCACCACCAGCCGCCATCACCGCCACCAGCTGCCACCACCACCAGCCGCCATCACCGCCACCAGCTGCCACCACCACCAGCCGCCACCACCAGCCGCCACCACCGCCACCTGCCACCAGCCGCCACCACCGCCCGCTATCAGCAGTCACCGCCCGTTGCCACAGTCGCCACCGCAAGCCGCCACCGCCAGCCGCCACCAGCCCCCCCCACCGCCGATCGTCACCACCCACCACAGCCGCCGCCGCCCGCCACCGCCCGCCACCGCCCGCCACCGCCCGCCACCACCCACCACAGCCGCCACCACCCATCACCACCCACCGCCACCACCCACCACCACCCGCCGCCACCACCCACCACCACCAGCCGCCGCCGCCACCCACCACCCGCCGCCGCCGCCGCCACCACCCACCACCACCAGCCGCCGCCGCCACCACCACCACCCACCACCACCGCCGCCACCACCAGCCGCCGCCACCGCCACCACCACCAGCCGCCGCCACCGCCACCACCACCCACCACCACCGCCGCCACCACCCACCACCGCCAGCCGCCACCACTCATCACAGACCCCGCCACCGCCCGCCAGACACAGCCGCCAGTGTCCGCCACCGCCGCCACTGTCCGCCACCGCCGCCACTGTCCGCCACCGCCGCCATTGTCCGCCACCGCCGTCACTGTCCGCCACCGCCGCCACTGTCTGCCACCGCCACCACTGTCCGCCCGCCGCCACCACTGTCCGCCCGCCGCCACCACTGTCCGCCCGCCGCCACCACTGTCCGCCCGTCGCCACCACTGTCCGCCCGCCGCCTCCACTGTCCGCCCGCCGCCTCCACTGTCCGCCCGCCGCCTCCACTGTCCGCCCGCCGCCTCCACTGTCCGCCCGCCGCCGCCACTGTCCGCCCGCCGCCGCCACTGTCCGCCCGCCGCCGCCACTGTCCGCCACCGCCGCCACTGTCCGCCCGCCGCCTCCACTGTCCGCCCGCCGCCTCCACTGTCCGCCCGCCGCCTCCACTGTCCGCCCGCCGCCTCCACTGTCCGCCCGCCGCCGCCACTGTTCGCCCGCCGCCGCCACTGTCCGCCCGCCGCCGCCACTGTCCGCCCGCCGCCACTGTCCACCACCGCCGCCACGGTCCGCCCGCCGCCACTATCCGCCACAGCCGCCACTGTCCGCCCGCCGCCACTGTCCTCCCGCCGCCACTGTCCGCCCGCCGCCGCCCTGTCCGCCCGCCGCCACTATCCGCCACCGCCGCCACTGTCCGCCCGCCGCCACTGTCCGCCCGCCGCCACTATCCGCCACCGCCGCCACTGTCCGCCCGACGCCACTGTCCGCCCGCCGCCACTGTCCGCCCGCCGCCACTGTCCGCCCGCCGCCACTGTCCGCCCGCCGCCACTGTCCTCCCGCCGCCACTGTCCGCCCACCGCCGCCCTGTCCGCCCGCCGCCACTATCCGCCACCGCCGCCACTGTCCGCCCTACGCCACTGTCCGCCCGCCGCCACTGTCCGCCCGCCGCCACTGTCCGCCCGCCGCCACTGTCCTCCCGCCGCCACTGTCCGCCCGCCGCCGCCCTGTCCGCCCGCCGCCACTATCCGCCACCGCCGCCACTGTCCGCCCGCCGCCACTGTCCGCCCGCCGCCACTATCCGCCACTGCCGCCACTGTCCGCCCGACGCCACTGTCCGCCCGCCGCCACTGTCCGCCCGCCGCCACTGTCCGCCCGCCGCCACTGTCCGCCCGCCGCCACTGTCCGCCCGCCGCCACTGTCCGCCACCGCCGCCACTGTCCGCCACCGCCGCCACTGTCCGCCCGCCGCCTCCACTGTCCGCCCGCCGCCTCCACTGTCCGCCCGCCGCCTCCACTGTCCGCCCGCCGCCTCCACTGTCCGCCCGCCGCCGCCACTGTTCGCCCGCCGCCGCCACTGTCCGCCCGCCGCCGCCACTGTCCGCCCGCCGCCACTGTCCACCACCGCCGCCACGGTCCGCCCGCCGCCACTATCCGCCACAGCCGCCACTATCCGCCCGCCGCCACTGTCCTCCCGCCGCCACTGTCCGCCCGCCGCCGCCCTGTCCGCCCGCCGCCACTATCCGCCACCGCCGCCACTGTCCGCCCGCCGCCACTGTCCGCCCGCCGCCACTATCCGCCACCGCCGCCACTGTCCGCCCGACGCCACTGTCCGCCCGCCGCCACTGTCCGCCCGCCGCCACTGTCCGCCCGCCGCCACTGTCCTCCCGCCGCCACTGTCCGCCCACCGCCGCCCTGTCCGCCCGCCGCCACTATCCTCCCGCCGCCACTGTCCGCCCGCCGCCTCCACTGTCCGCCCGCCGCCTCCACTGTCCGCCCGCCGCCGCCACTGTTCGCCCGCCGCCGCCACTGTCCGCCCGCCGCCGCCACTGTCCGCCCGCCGCCACTGTCCACCACCGCCGCCACGGTCCGCCCGCCGCCACTATCCGCCACAGCCGCCACTGTCCGCCCGCCGCCACTGTCCTCCCGCCGCCACTGTCCGCCCGCCGCCGCCCTGTCCGCCCGCCGCCACTATCCGCCACCGCCGCCACTGTCCGCCCGCCGCCACTGTCCGCCCGCCGCCACTATCCGCCACCGCCGCCACTGTCCGCCCGACGCCACTGTCCGCCCGCCGCCACTGTCCGCCCGCCGCCACTGTCCGCCCGCCGCCACTGTCCTCCCGCCGCCACTGTCCGCCCGCCGCCGCCCTGTCCGCCCGCCGCCACTATCCGCCACCGCCGCCACTGTCCGCCCGCCGCCACTGTCCGCCCGCCGCCACTATCCGCCACCGCCGCCACTGTCCGCCCGACGCCACTGTCCGCCCGCCGCCACTGTCCGCCCGCCGCCACTGTCCTCCCGCCGCCACTGTCCGCCCTACGCCACTGTCCGCCCGCCGCCACTGTCCGCCCGCCGCCACTGTCCGCCCGCCGCCACTGTCCGCCCGCTGCCACTGTCCTCCCGCCGCCACTGTCCGCCCGCCGCCGCCCTGTCCGCCCGCCGCCACTATCCGCCACCGCCGCCACTGTCCGCCCGCCGCCACTGTCCGCCCGCCGCCACTATCCGCCACCGCCGCCACTGTCCGCCCGACGCCACTGTCCGCCCGCCGCCACTGTCCGCCCGCCGCCACTGTCCGCCCGCCGCCACTGTCCGCCACCGCCGCCACTGTCCGCCACCGCCGCCACTGTCCGCCCGCCGCCACTGTCTGCCACCGCCGCTACTGTCCGCCCGCCGCCACTGTCTGCCCGCCGCCGCCACTGTCCGCCCGCCGCCACTGTCCGCCCGCCGCCACTATCCGCCACCGCCGCCACTGTCCGCCACAGCCGCCACTCTCTGCCGTACAGCCTCCCCTCTCTCCGTTAGTAAATAATTATAATTGTTAGTAAATAATAAAAGAAATATAAATTATTAGATTTTTTTTACCCTTAAATTGGTTTTAATATTTAAATTGAAAATAATAATATAATATAAAATATAATAAAAATAATATAATATAAAATATAATTTAATTTCAAGAAATTTAACTTTAAACACAAAGATGTAAAAAGGGTTCAGATTATTGGCTCAAACCTTTCATAAGAGATTCATATTGGTATATGAATGGATTATGAATGACTCATGTTAGGAGTGTAAAGTTTCCACAACATCTCAAATTAGTGTTAGATACATATGTCTTGGTTATAAGTTTTGGAAACCTATTTAAGTCCACACACAATATCGTATCTGATACGATAAAACAAACGTTTCCAATACTTTCAAATACTTTCCAGATATGTTGTGGCAACCTAAAATTGTTTGCTGGGAAGACACAGGAGACATGACAGACTGGGTAGAAAGAAGGGGAACCCCTAGACAGAGAACCAGGAGGCGGACCCTTCGGGACACAATGGAAAGAAACAGGGGAGGAGATGGTGGGCGTGTCCGGGTCTAAGGCCTGGAAACGGTTGTGAGACTGAGGAAGGTGGTAAGGACGAGGAGAGGACCATGCGAGCATAGGAGACGCCAGCGAAAGGAGGGAGACGATGAACTTGGCGCCTTGTCTCAGGAAAAGACAAACGGTCCCAGTGCTTCAAGTTGAGGACGGCTGCCTCACGTTGGTAACGTATACACGTGCGGGAGAAGGTAGGGTGGGCCTCACCGCAATTGAGGCAGCGGGTCTGGGGAGAAGTGCACCCCAACTTAGAGTGACCCTCGCCACCACACAAAGGACAGAGGGAGACAGGACTAGAGCATTTGAGGGCACCATGCCCAAACCTCCAGCACTTATTGCAGAGCAGATGAGATGGAATCTGAACGGAGCATCTGGCACCAACAAGAATGACAGAGGGCGGAAGGGTCCAACCATCAAAGGTAATCTTCACAACACGTACGGGCTGACGGCGATGACCACGAGGGGGACGAGTAAACGTATCCACCTGAAGGACAGAATGACCCTGGGCCTCGAGGATATGTTTGATATCCTCCTGGCAGGCTGAGATTTCTAACACCGGTTGCAACATGATGCGGGAGGAGAACAGTGCCCACACTGGCATTTAACCGAGCGTTCTTAGAGACCCGAACAAGAATCTCGCTAATGCAGGATAAGGCGGCCAAGCGAGTGGCTGCATCCTGAGAGGGAGAAGCAACGACACAGGCACCAAGACAGGTGGGGTTGAAGGTAACAGAGGCATCTACTGAATCAACAAGATGCCTATGAAGGGAAAATTCGTCAGGAGGAGTCGAATCTAAAGGATGGAGGTCAAAGTTCTTAGTCCACGTAGCAGGACCAAACAAAGCATGGTATGAATTAGTATGTTAAGGGAGCATACGAGAGCGGCCGTGGCGGGGACTGCGATGAGAACCTTTAGAGAGAGATGGGTCATAAGGCGCAGTAGTCACAATAAGAAATGGAGCCGTGCAAGGGGACGAGACGGTCACCACAGCAGGCTTGGGGCTTGACCCAACCACAGAGGATGGAGGTGAGCAGGGAGGAAGAGTCCAGTCTGGGCCTAAACTCAAATAACTGGTTCCCAGTTATATGAGTTTTCTGTCAAGAGGAATTGACCCTTATGGTCAAGCTTGATTCTGATTGGTTGAAGACATGGAGCCCTGTGGAGGCGGGATCCCCACACGGTAGTGCCTGTCCATGCCATTGGCCAGGATTCTAGATCACCCAGTTGTGTTTAAATCCTTTGGCCATAGGCTTGGGATAGGTGGAGTTAATTTGGACCTAGGAACTAGGGGTGGAGCCGGTCCAACTGGTAAGCGTTTTTGGAAAAGATTAGTTAGTGTGTCTTAGAGCTTAGTGGGGTACAGGTCCCCTTGACCTGTGGGAGGCAAGCCATCAACATCTTGGCCTCAGTGCGGTTTAAGGTATTGTGCACTTGGGTATTCATGTCCACAGTAGATACCCATTTTGCCTCTTAGGATGTGCTAGCACCTTTCAAATTTGATTTTAATTTACGTGCTCAATTAATAAAGAGAAATACTTTGGTTCCAGTGGTATTCAGTTAATCTCCTTGTTCTTTTTGATATATTTTTCTACTTTGCCATTTTTATGTGTTGACTTGGAAAGTTCCTGTGTTCCCCTCCATCTTATGAATATTAAAGTCGCTCATGAATCTCCCTCTCAGTTCAGTAAGATTACAGTATTAATGCTTTAAGATTCATTTACTTGCCCCTTTGAGTTCCATAATTATTGACTCCCTTCCTTCCTGGGGAAACAATAATTTTGACACATTCATTTATGGTTGGGAAGATGGTAGCAGTGTTTTAATGATTTTAATTATTAGTTATAAATTCATAACCCCTATTCGTGTTGTGACTCCCTCATTTAATATTCAGCTTGTATTCGTGGTAGTCCAGTAAGGGGTCATACTGGACTGTAACAGTGTTAAGCTGGGGTATTGGATAAAGGGAAAGAGTAGAGAGAAATAAGAAAAGAGTTATTACAACAAGGGTAGCGTTCAAAACTATTACACTCATATATATTACAGTGGTGGTTATTACAATTAGGGGAGCAGGGAGGAAGAGTCCAGTCTGGGCCTAAACTGGGCCCTGTAGCAGGGGCTACAGAGCTCGGTCTTCCAGGACGGTCCGACTCAGGGGCCTATGCGCCCACCCCATGAGCCTGGGTAAGAGAAGTCATGTAGTTATCCATGCAGCAAACAATTTCAAATGTTTGGGACCTGGAACCAAGGGATACCACCTACCAGGGCAGCCAGGGAGGCCGAGCATGAGCCAGTGCAGGAAGGGTGTGTCGTCCCCAGCGGTGCTTCCCCTTTACAACAGAGGAGTCCTACTACATCATCCATTCTCCCACACTGGTGCTAAGACCCCATTCCCAATATCGCCCCAGTATGGACACCCAACCATCCAATCAGGGCGGCCCTGAGTGGATGGTCGGGCCCCTTCGGACCACCCGCCCTCCAGCGGGTGGTCCGAAGGCTCACAAGGCCCTACGTGGTGCCCTTCAGCACATACACCACCCAAAGAGGGGGCAAAGGCAACCCACACCGGTCCCAGGAAGGTGTACGTGAGCCCCTCACCACGGCAAGGAGGCACAATGGAAGGGAAGAAAGGTAATTGTCAAAAGGGTCAACAAAGTGGATATACAGCTGGTGCCACCTAAAGACCATATTTCACTACTAATAATAATGTTAGTATGTTATTATGCTGCATTTTATTATATATCACATAAATACATTGCCCAATGGCAATATTTCTTATGCCCCTTTGTACGAAAAGCTCACAACCCCTTTTTCTCCCCTTTAATTCTATGCGAATTTTTTTGTCATTTCAACATCTTGGAGAATGCATATCCTACACTAGGCAAGTGAAGTTGGAAGGAAATAGGGCAACATGTTAATCAGCCACAGGTGGCAGAGGTTGTGACTTTTTTTAAGGGGGGTCCGATTTATTTACAGATTTCAAACTGTATTCTCTTTGTCTCTTTTGATTGTATTAATGAATGAGAACCAGATGGGGGTTTTATCACTTATGTATGGGCATTAAAGTTACTGCAAAATACTTGTTTCGTATCCCAAACCAATCCCTATAAATTGTTTTTTGGGGGTTATTTTTTCTTTACTTCATTTTCATTTACTTCGTATTATTTCAACACATTGATCTACAACTTACACATATTCGAGTATGAATGCCAGGCAATGTTTAAATAACACATACAAGAAAATTCATTACTTAGAACTTATATAGTCATTGGCGATAACTTCAATTATCTCTAAAACAGGAATTTCAAATTTCAGACACTGTCAAAAATTCAGTTTCTCACCGATTCTCACCATTTCTACATATTATGTGCAAAGTTCTTAGTTCTAAGATTTTCTTGTTTTCGTTTAGTCATAAATCCATAACGTTTGGAGTTATAATTTGTTTCCGTCCAAATTTTCAACATATTTGGATGGCAATATTGAAAAAAAATGTTTTACAGTAAACTATACACTCAAACAATATTTTGTTATAATAAACATGAACGTTATATGCCATTCTGAAACCGTAATGAATAAAATAACAATTGGTTACATATTAATATTTTGACACCAAATTTGAAATTGTGATTTTTTTTTTTTTTTTTTTTACTTTTTTCTGTTCATGGTATGATGTTGATCCATGCTGAAAAATTTGAGCATTTACCATGAAGATACTATTGACAAAAAAATGTGTATGAGGAAGTTTTGGTACACAAGCACCAGGAGCCCCTTAATTGTCAAACTGGTACTTATTAAAAATGGAAAAGTATCGATATATTTATTTCCAAATAATTCTAATGGTATCAATGACAAATTATACTATAGCCCGTGCTACATGGACACTTCGTTCTGAGTAGCTGAATCTAAAACAACAGACTAATTGTGAGTCATCATCTACATGGTTGTTTTGTGTTGCCATAAGTGTAGTGTGTGGGGGTGACATCACATATATTGTGCACTGTATGCTACAGTGAATATGTTTCAATGTGACTTAACTTGGTACCTTTTTGTTTGTCTTTGTTTTGCGCCCTTATAAGTATGGTGTATTGAGAGACACCGTATTTGATGTCTATAATGGTAGTTTGTTATCAAAGGTGTTTGGAAATATGTCATACATTAAGTGTATTGCATTGTTTGATGCTATAATTGAAATGTGTTTTGGGACACTATATGAATTGTGTAACACCTTAAGTTGTGTATTATATGTTCAATACGTGACGTAGTGTGATGTGTCATACATATAGAGTATTGCCTGATACCATAAATGTATTATGTTGTGTGTCACTCTACATGTTCTGTAATGTGTGTCACTTGAACAATTAAGCAATTTGCTTGCTCATATACGTAGTGAACTATGTAGCAAAATATGTGTAATATGTTGCACTACAGTATGATTATTATTGAGTGCATATAATTTTCTAAATAATAAATGTTGAACATTTATTGTCTCTTAAAAAGGCTGGGGAACTTTGACACTATTAGTACTACATATTGTATTATAAAATAATTATATTTTGTTACACCATATGTTTGCTGTGTTGTGTGACATGAGTGTTGTATAATGTTGAGATGCTTAAGTGTAATCCTTACCAAACTTATCTGTAGCGTTGATGTCTGTTCCAGCGTTGAGGAGGTTCATCACACTGTTGTCGTGACCACCTGCAGCTGCCCTGTGAAGGGCTGGCAAGCCTGTCAACAGATACCACAATTGTTATTATTCATGAACAATCCTGATTCTAGAGGTTTCTGTAAATTGTTGAAATAAACCTTCCTTGATGAACCACTTGTATATCACTGAAGTGAAATACCAACTCTAAATATTATGCAAATCGATTTTCCATTGTAAGATTAATTGAGGAATATCGGGTTAAAAAAAATTCAGATTAGATTACCATTAAAGATATCCAACATCCCACCAGTTCTTATTTGATAACTTATTGCTCATAATGAATGAGCCAGTGGTGGTATTATGTAAATCAATTAAAAACTTCTTTTGAAAATGGTAGTATATATTTTTAAAAAGTAAATATGAAAAGTACAGTACATTAGTTATACAAGAGAAAACAGTACAACCCGTTCTTGCACTTTCGTATAGTCAATATTGACTTATTAAATACGTGCATATGTGACATATTAAACATACTAGTTTACCTTGAAAAGGTTCATAGAAAACACCGACCTTACCTAACCTTCTTAGTATGTTAAGATAAGCATCTTATTGCTTCGTAATTACAATTATTACTTAACCTATACCTATAATAGGTTAAGTAATAATTGTAATTACGAAGCAAAAAGATGCTTATCTTAACATACTAAGAAGGCTAGGTAAGGTCGGTGTTTTCTATGAAGCTTTTCAAAGTAAACTAGTATGTTTAGTATGTCACATATGCACGTATTTAATAAGTCAATATTGACTGTAAGAAAGTTCGAGAACGGGTTGAACAGTAAGTAGTTATTGCCATTACCAGGATCAGGAACTAAACTGGAAACATATACAAATCTACACTACACCACGTACAGAATTAACAATAGCGTGATATATCAAATGAACAAAGTCACAAGGGCCGTGATGAGGGTTCGAACATATGTCCAGGATGATCCCAGACGTGCCATAGTCGACTTTTTATGTCTTTGAGAGGCTGCAGGAGCCGTGTGAGGGTAGTATCACTCCTGGTTGCAATTCTTATGACCATGTCGGGGCTCAGTCGACTAAGGTGCATCTGAAATCATGCTGGACGTAGGTTCCAACCCTCATCATGGCCCTTGTGAATTTGTTCATATACCAATCTTTTCAATGCTGGCAAGACTAAATAGATGTACAGCAATCTAAATACAAAATTATATTTTAGGCAAAAATTGAGTGACAGTTATCTAAAAATTTCAAAGGTGATATATTGAAAAGATAACATATATCACAAATATAAGGCAATGAGACAATTTGTCATAGAACTAATATAAACTAATCATACCATGACATTGAATATATTAGCACAGCCTCAGTTTTAACATCAACACATTCTGTGCCTATCCTGCCTCAAAATCACCACAAAAACACAGCCCATGTAGCCTCGGTCTGACTCTAGTTGGACTAAAAATGCCTGCCAGTAATCCATCTTTATGTAACATTGTTTCTTTAATCGTGCCAAATATCCAGCGGGGGGATATAATCGAGTAAAGATATTCGAACCCCACAATAGATGAACTTCCTAAGGTGAACCGATAGCTCTAGCCTTGAAATTGACCTTCAATAAGTGTCATACACTATAAAGGCTCCGCAATAAAATATTGGTAATACTAGCCTGAGGTAAGAAAAACATTGTTGCCCTCATTTAACCAAATTAACTATTATTGGAATTTAAAAGTTGCGATTTAACGTTACTTGAGGGAGAAAAGAGAAACATTGTTGCCATTATCAGTTAAGAAAGATAACCTATGTAGATGCACTAAACACCACCATTCGTTATTTTACAATGCTAGCTATTTGCATGAACAACAAAAATGTTATCTTCACGAATTAATAATATAGTAATTTATGATATCGTGCTTCACACTAGTTGACATCAAACCATACTGTTACGAGCCTTTCGGTAACCGGGTTCTTTTAAAACTATGATCCTATTCAAGTTCAGAGGTCCCTAACCCTAAAAAATTACCGTTCCTTGTGGATTTGTTCATTTGATGCTCACGCTATTGTGATTTCTGTGTGTATATATCAGTGTGTTGTTGTATGTTAGAAGAAACTGAAGCTGCAAACCATTTAGTTCCATTTAAACACTCTCGGTTTCAATGTTTAAATTGGATGTTAGAAGCTTTAGAAAGTTTTTTCAACTTGAATGATAGGACCAACAACTAAGAAGTAGATACATCGTTTTCCTTTCAGCAATCGGTTGGATGCAGAAAATAACGACCTTTTATCCCAATGGGGGAAGCCCTAACATACATAAATAACCATCGACTAAAAGTACTAATACTCTTTGAGAGTAAAAGATTAATTAAATGTAAAATTAACAAAAAATAAAAGTAAATAGATTTTACCACGATGACTCATACTCCAAGTTCATTAATAACAACAACATCAACAAAGAATACTGTACATTCTCAACAACCGTCTCAGTTGTGGGAACCGACCTGTGAGATTTATATTTATTTAATTTATATGAATTTATATTTATGTTAATTTATATACTTCGATAGCAATTTGTATAATGATAAGTGGACTGTATTTCTGCAATAATCTCATAATCTCACAAATCGATCCTCTACACATTAGGGGGGTTTATATTAATTTATATATATGCAGCCAATCAAACTACAGTAATAGACTACATACATTGAAGAGGTTCCTTATCTTATAGTACAGCTGACCTTAATCCACCAGGTATAACCAGGATGTAGAGACCACATTTTCCCTCTTTGAGGTAGCTTCCATCACCTTGGTAACTGATGCACAAAGCCTTGCTTCCTCGTCTTGACCTGACAAAAGGGCGCTAGCTGTAAAGCCAGATTCCTATATATGACAAGCTATATCAGAGAAAACACTGTACATGGAACAATGAAGACCTGGCTTAATTACGTTTAGTTTGAGGCTATCACGTGCTCAAACCGGGTCACCCTATATAATGTCATTAATGGCCATAAATGAAAGATACATGGGTTTCGGAAGAACACTTAACTTGATTTGTTGACAGCGTGTTGATAATCGTACACCTTTGGTTTCCATAACACTTCGTCCAAGTAAAATTAACAGGAGCCGAATTTGCTCCCGTGAGCCTCTGGTCTAGTATAAACAATGGCTGCCCCTCCTTCCTCACTCACGCCTGGCTTACATTGTTCAGATGACAGAATGTGATAGAAGGGTCACATTTACTCTACTTTAATATTGATAATTAAGTTAATTTATATGAGATGTTTTTATGATGGTAAAGTCCAAAGACTAATGTATTTAAGAATAATTCCCAGCAGAATAGCTGGTGAATTTATAATGGTATGTGGTGATGATATCCTGTTTTCTATAGACGGTAATTCCACTACAAGTTACGTTTTCTATGGGTAACTTGTTTATACAATACAGCTATTATCTGTATGATTATTAAATGGTGTCGGATTTTCCGACATCAGTTATTACCCCAACCGCATGTTACAGAGTTGAGAATAGCTAACAGAATACATGAAGATTCTTACTGGGGTCCAATAACAACTACTCATGAGCAACATAGTAATAAGAATACAGAAATAGTACAATGTCGGTAAGAAAATGACAAATTGGGCTATTTCTTTTATGTATCACTCTTTCTTGATTGGTTTTATTAGTCACGTTTTATCTACTAGGAACAAATATATATAAATCATTATTGTGTCTTGGAAAAGCTATTAAGCATATTAATAATAATAATCTACGGTTCGTTTTTATTTTGAGATTCCATGAGAATTTCTAGAAAAAACACAAGATAGTTATAAAGCATTATATCACTATACCGCTCTTAATACGGCTCCAATCTCGTTTTTTATGATTTTCGTAGATGAACGCAACATTATAAGAAACAGTTGGGGTCTTGTAAAAGCTATTAAGCACATTAAAAATAATATTGTATGGTTCGTTTTCATTTTGAGACTTCATGAGTATCTCTAAAAGAAAACAGGCGATCGTTTACCTGGCTAGCCAGGCGATGATCCCCAGCACACCATACAGTAAGCGGGCCCGGCATTTCTTGTGAGAGCCCACCCACACTAAAATTAATTGTGAATATATGAGCATACAGCGACCTGTCTCCAGCATGTACCGTAGCATTCTTAAATCGCGCAAGAATTATAATCTTTCAACTATTGACATTGCCATTGGCTTATATCCCAATAAAAACACCAACAAATATTTGTACCCACCACTCTTTACAAAAGTACTTTATAATTGGATGAAAATAAAGATTTAGCAAGTAAATCATTTAACATAACTAAGTCACTAATTTATGTTCTTAACATAATATAATAATAATATTTCAAATAAATCAGTTGGAAACAATATTTTGAAAATAAAGAAAATCACTCGGTCTATTAGGCAAATCGGGTCTTATATAGTAGGACGAGAAGTGCATTCTGGCTACTAGGTACGACATATATATATATATATATATATATATATATATATATATATATATATATATATATATGTCGTACCTAGTAGCCAGAACGCACTTCTCGGCCTACTATGCAAGGCCCGATTTCCCTAATAAGCCAAGTTTTCCTGAATTATTATATTTTCTCAATTTTTTTTCTTATGAGATGATAAAGCTACCCATTTCATTATGTATGAGGTCAATATTTTTTTATTGGAGTTAAAATTAACGTAGATATATGACCAAACCTAACCAACCCTACCTAACCTAACCTAACCTATCTTTTTAGGTTAGGTTAGGTTCGGTAGCCGAAAAAGTTAGGTTAGGTACTCGAAAAACAATTAATTCATGAAAACTTGGCTTATTAGGCAAATCAGGCCTTGCATAGTAGGCAGAGAAGTGCGTTCTGGCTATTAGGTACGACATATATATATATATATATATATATATATATATATATATATATATATATATATATATATATATATATATATATATATATACATATATATATATATATATATATATATATATATATATATATATATATATATATATATATATATATATATATACATATATATATACATATATATATATATATATATATATATATATATATATATATATATATATATATATATATATATATATATATGTATATATATATATATATATATATGTCGTACCTAGTAGCCAGAACGCACTTCTCAGCCTACTATGCAAGGCCCGATTTGCCTAATAAGCCAAGTTTTCATGAATTAATTGTTTTTCGACAACCTAACCTACCTAACCTAACCTAACCTAACTTTTTCGGCTACCTAACCCAACCTAACCTATAAAGATAGGTTAGGTTAGGTTAGGTAGGGTTGGTTAGGTTAGGTTCGATATCTACATTAATTTTAACTCCTATAAAAAAAACTGACCTCATACATAATGAAATGGGTAGCTTTATCATTTCATAAGAAAAAAATTAGAGGAAAAATATTAATTCAGGAAAACTTGGCTTATTAGGCAAATCGGGCCTTGCATAGTAGGCTGAGAAGTGCGTTCTGGCAATTAGGTACGACATATATATATATATATATATATATATATATATATATATATATATATATATATATATATATATATATATATATATACATATGTCGTACCTAGTAACCAGAACACACTTCTCAGCCTACTATGCAAGGCCCGATTTGCCAAATAAGCCAAGTTTTCCTGAATTAATATATTTTCTCTAATTTTTGTTCTTATGAAAGGATAAAGCTACCCATTTCATTATGTATGAGGTCAACTTCTTTTTATTGGAGTTAAAATTAACGTAGATATATGACCGAACCTAACCAACCTAACCTAACCTAACCTATCTTCATAGGTTAAGTTAGGTTAAGTAGCCGAAAAAGTTAGGTTAGGTTAGGTTATCTTCATAGGTTAAGTTAGGTTAAGTAGCCGAAAAAGTTAGGTTAGGTTAGGTTAGGTAGTCGAAAAACAATTAATTCATGAAAACTTGGCGTATTAGGTAACTTGGTTAGGTAGGGTTGGTTAGGTTCGGTCATATATCTACGTTAATTTTAACTCCAATAAAAAAATTGACCTCATACGTAATGAAATGGGTAGCTTTATCATTTCATAAGGAAAAAATTAGAGAAAATATATAAGTAAGGAAAACTTGGCTTATTAGGCAAATCGGGCCTTGCATAGCAGGCAGAGTACTACGTTCTGGCTACTAGGTACAACATATATATATATATATGTCGTACCTAGTAGCCAGAACGCACTTCTCAGCCTACTATGCAAGGCCCGATTTGCCTAATAAGGAAAGTTTTCCTGAATTAATATATTTTCTCTAATTTTTTTTATGAAATGATAAAAGCTACCCATTTCATTATGTATGAGGTTATTTTTTTTTTATTGGAGTTAAAATATCCGTAGATATATGACCGAACCTAACCAACCCTACCTAACCTAACCTAATCTATCTCTACAGGTTAGGTTAGGTTAGGTAGCCGAAAAAGTTAGGTTTGCTAGTCGAGAAAACATTAATTCATGAAAACTTGGCTTATTAGGCAAATCGGGCCTTGCATAGTAGGCTGAGAAGTGCGTTCTGGCTACTAGGTACGACATATATATATATATATATATATATATATATGTCGTACCTAGTAGCCAGAACGCACTTATCAGCCTAATATGCAAGGCCCGATTTGCCTAATAAGCCAAGTTTTCATGAATTAATGTTTTTTCGACAACCTAACCTACCTAACCTAACCTAACCTAACTTTTTCGGCTACCTAACCGAACCTAACGTATGGAGATAGCTTAGGTTAGGTTAGGTAGGGTTGGTTAGGTTTGGTCATATATCTATGTTAATTTTAACTCCAATAAAAAAAAATTGACCTCATATATAATGAAATGGGTAGTTTTATCATTTCATAAGAAAAAAATTTGAGAAAATATATTAATTCATGAAAACTTGACTAATTAGGCAAATCGGGCCTTGCATAGTATGCTGAGAAGTGCGTTCTGGCTACTAGGTACGACATATATATATATATATATATATATATATATATATATATATATATATATATATATATATATATATATATATATATATATATATATGCGAACAAGCCTGAATGGTCCCCAGGACTATATATATATATATATATATATATATATATATATATATATATATATATATATATATATATATATATATATATAGATAGATATATGTCGTACCTAGTAGCCAGAACGCACTTCTCAGCCTACTATGCAAGGCCTGATTTGCCTAATAAGCCAAGTTTTCCTGAATTAATATATTTTCTTAATTTTTTTCTTATGAAATGATAAAGCTACCCATTTCATCATGTATGAGGTAAAATTTTTTTATTTTAGTTAAAATTAACGTAGATATATGACCGAACCTAACCAACCCTACCAAACCTAACCTAACCTATCTTTATAGGTTAGGTTAGGTTAGGTAGCCGAAAAAGTTAGGTTAGGTTAGGTTAGGTAGGTTAGGTAGTCGAAAAATAAATAATTCATAAAAACTTGGCTTATTAGGCAAATCGGGCCTTGCATAGTAGGCTGAGAAGTGCGTTCTGGCTACTAGGTACGACATATATATATATATATATATATATATATATATATATATATATATATATATATATATATATATATATATATGCACACCGAATACAGGTGTATTTGCGGCGAGGCAGAGGCCGACAGGATATATATATATATATATGTCGTACCTAGTAGCCAGAACGCACTTCTCAGCCTACTATGCAAGGCCCGATTTGCCTAATAAGCCAAGTTTTCCGAAATTAATATATTTTCTCTAATTTTTTTCTTATGAAATGATAAAGCTACCCATTTCATTATGTATGAGGTCAATTTTTTTTATTGGAGTTAAAATTAACGTAGATATATGACCGAACCTAACCAACCCTACCTAACCTAACCTAACCTATCTTTATAGGTTAGGTTAGGTTAGGTAGCCGAAAAAGTTAGGTTAGGTTAGGTTAGGTAGGTTAGGTAGTCGAAAAACAATTAATTCATGAAAACTTGGCTTATTAGGCAAATCGGGCCTTGGAAAGTAGGCTGAGAAGTGCGTTCTGGCTACTAGGTACGACATATATATATATATATATATATATATATATATATATATATATATATATATATATATATATATATATATATATATATATATATATATATATGTCGTACCTAATAGCCAGAAAGCACTTCTCAGCCTACTATTCAAGGCCCGATTTGCCTAATAAGCCAAGTTTTCATGAATTAATGTTTTTTCATCTACCTAACCTACCTATCCTAACCTAACCTAGGTTTTTTTGGCTACCTAACCTAACCTTACCTATAAATATAGGTTAGGTTAGGTTAGGTAGGGTTGGTTAGGTTCGGTCATATATCTACGTTAATTTTAACTCCAATAAAAAAAAATTGACCTCATACATAGAGAAAAGGGTTGCTTTATCATTTCATAAGAAAAAAATTATAGTAAATATATTAATTCAGGAAAACTTGGCTTATTAGGCAAATCGGGCCTTGAATAGTAGGCTGAGAAGTGAGTTCTGGCTACTAGGTACGACATATATATATATATATATATATATATATATATATATATATATATATATATATATATATATATATATATATATATATATATATATATATATGTCGTACCTAGTAGCCAGAACGCACTTCTCAGCCTAATATGCAAGGCCCGATTTGCCTAATAAGCCATGTTTTCATGAATTAATTGTTTTTCGACTACCTAACCTACCTAACCTAACTTTTTCGGCTACCTAACCAAACCTAACCTATAAAGATAGGTTAGGTTAGGTTAGGTTCGGTCATATATCTACGTCAATTTTAACTCCAATAAAAAAAAATTGACCTCATACATAAGGAAATGGGTAGCTTTATCATTTCATAAGAAAAAAATTAGAGAAAATATATTAATTCATGAAAACTTGGCTTATTAGGCAAATCGGGCCTTGCATAGTAGGCTGAGAAGTGCGTTCTGGCTACTACATACGACATATATATATATATATATATATATATATATATATATATATATATATATATATATATATATATATATATATGTCGTACCTAGTAGCCAGAACGTACTTCTCGGCCTACTATGCAAGGCCCGATTTGCCTAATAAGCCAAGTTTTCCTGAATTATTATATTTTTTCAAATTTTTTTCTAATGAAATGATAAAGCTACCCATTTCATTACGTATGAGGTCAATTTTATTTTATTGGAGTTAAAATTAACGTAGATATATGACCAAACCTAACCAACCCTAACTAACCTAACCTAACCTATCTTTATAGGTTAGGTTAGGTTAGGTAGCCGAAAAAGTTAGGTTAGGTTAGGTTAGGTAGGTTAGGTAGTCAAAAAACAATTAATTCATAAAAACTTGGCTTATTAGGCAAATTGGGCCTTGTATAGTAGGCTGAGAAGTGCATTCTGGCTACTAGGTACGACATATATATATATATATATATATATATATATATATATATATATATATATATATATATATATATATATATATATATATATATATATATATATATATATATATATATATATATATATATATATATATGTCGTACCTAATAGCCAGAACGCACTTCTCAGCCTACTATGCAAGGCCCGATTTGCCTAATAAGCCAAGTTTTCTTGAAATAATTGTTTTTCGACTACCTAACCTAACCTAACTTTTTCGGCTACCTAACCTAACCTAACCTATAAAGATAGGTTAGGTTAGGTTAGGTAGGGTTGGTTAGGTTCGGTCATATATCTACGTTAATTTTAACTCCAATAAAAAAAAATTGACCTCATACATAATGAAATGGGCAGCTTTATCATTTCATAATAAAACATTTAGAGAAAATATATTAATTCATGAAAACTTGGCTTATTAGGCAAATTGGGCCTTGCATAATAGGCTGAAAAGTGCGTTCTGGCTACTAGGTACGACATATATATATATATATATATATATATATATATATATATATATATATATATATATATATATATATATATATATATATATATATATATATATATATATATATATATATATATATATATATATATAAATGCAAGTGGTATGGGACTACAAGTGCGCTGCCACACTGGCCAGTACCTACCTCCACTACAGCACACGTGAAAGCGGTGGTGCTGCCTCTTTCAGGGAATCGCAGAAAATTATTAAATACAGAGGTCTGGCACACTGCTACAGCTTTGTTCCGATCGGCTCGGAGACCCTCGGTTCGTGGGGAAAATGTGCATTGAAGTTCCTGAAGGAATTGGGGGACAAATTGATCAGCGCTACAAAAGACCAGAGAGCAAAAAGTTTCTTGTTCCAGCGCCTCAGTGTTGCGATTCAGAGGGGAAATGCCTGTTGCGTCTTGGGCACTAGTCCAACTTCAGAGGAATTCGAAGAAGTGTTTGACTTGCAACAATGATCGAACCCGTCTGTGACATTCATCAATGTTTCCCATTGTTGTGTTCTTCAAGAGATCCATAACCTTTAAGCACCTTTTTGCATTATTATTTTTGTATCAACCCATGTATATCTTGTAACCATCAAATGCATAATAAAGCACAAAAAATATTCAAGGAAGGGGGTGGTAGGAGAAAAGCACACAGAAACTGTATTGGAGGGGATCTAAACATTCCCTCTAATGCGTTATGCGTGGTTTCCTCCGAGGCTATGGGTCCCCCTTCTTCCAGCTAGAGGTGGTACTCCCTTTATATTGTAATTTTCTAAAAAAAAAAAAAAAAATATATATATATGTATATATATATATATATATATATATATATATATATATATATATATATATATATATATATATGTATATATATATATATATATATATATATATATATATATATATATATATATATATATATATATATATATATATATATATATATCACTCTCGCTGTGAAAGCGTAATACTATAAGCTAAATAAGTGATGTGGGAGAAAGCATCAAAACTCAATGGAAAACGCAACCCCCGATTTTATTTAAGGCTTCATGAAAATAGGAGGGTTCAGTATAGATGCCGAAATTTCTTAATGACACCCCCCCCCCAACATCCAACGTGATTCATCTTGGAATGTTGGTTGAGGCTGACCTCGAGCGCCTGGCCTCCAACCTTGGACAGAAAAACATTCTCTTAAAAAAAGATATAATACAAAAAGAAAATATATATATATATATATATATATATATATATATATATATATATATATATATATATATATATATATATATATATATGTCGTACCTAGTAGCCAGAACGCACTTCTCAGCCTACTATGCAAGGCCCGATTTGCCTAATAAGCCAAGTTTTCATGAATTAATGTTTTTTCGACTACCTAACCTACCTAACCTAACCTAACTTTTTCGGCTACTTATCCTAACCTGACCTATAGAGATAGGTTAGGTTAGGTTAGGTAGGGTTGGTTAGGTTCGGTCATATATCTACGTTAATTTTAACTCCAATAAAAAAAAATTGACCTCATACATGATGAAATGGGTAGCTTTATCATTTCATAAGAAAAAAAATAGAGAAAATATATTAATTCAGGAAAACTTGGCTTATTAGGCAAATCGGGCCATGCATAGTAGGCTGAGAAGTGCGTTCTGGCTACTAGGTACGACATATATATATATATATATATATATATATATATATATATATATATATATATATATATATATATATATATATATATATATATATATATATATATATGTCGTACCTAGTAGCCAGAATGCACTTCTCTGCCTACTATGCAAGGCACGATTTGTCTAATAAGCCAAGTTTTGCCGAATTAATATATTTTCTCTAATTTTTTTCTTATGAAATGATAAAGCTACCCATTTCATTATGTATGAGGTCAATTTTTTTTTATTGGAGTTAAAATTAACGTAGATATATGACCGAACCTAACCAACCCTACCTAACCTAACCTAACCTATCTTTATAGGGTAGGTTAGGTTAGGTAGCCGAAAAAGTTAGGTTAGGTTAGGTTAGGTAGTCGAAAAACAATTAATTCATGAAAACTTGGCTTATTAGGCAAATTGGGCCTTGCATTGTAGGCTGAGAAGTGCGTTCTGGCTATTAGGTACGACATATATATATATATACATATATACGAAGAACTCTGTAGGGTAAGGCAGGTCCTAGTCAATAACGGCTTCTCCAATGGTTTCATCGAAGACATCATAAGAAGGAAAGTGAAAAGCCATGCAACCTCTGAAGAGACAACTAACACAACACCTATACCCCCTATTAGACTATTTTACAGGAACTTCTTTTCCACAGCTCATAAAACGGAGGAAAGGGTCCTGAAAGATATTGTTAATAGAAACGTTATCCCTACAGACAAAAATCAGAGGATACAACTGACGATTTACTATAAAACCAGAAAAACGGCCAGCCTACTCATGAGAAACTCTCCAGACACAAAACAGAACGCTTTAAAAGAGACTAACGTCGTCTATGCCTTCAAATGCCCACTTGGGGACTGTAAGCTCCAAAAAACCCAGTATATAGGCAAGACAACAACATCTCTTTCTAGGCGTTTAACGATGCATAAGCAACAGGGCTCCATTAAGGAACATATAATCTCTTCCCATAACCAAACCATCGCCAGAGAAATCCTAGTAAACAACACAGAAATCATCGATAGATACAGCGATAGCAGGCGGCTTGACGTTTGCGAGGCACTACACATCAAGAAGTCAACACCAGCAATCAACAGCCAATTATTGCACAACTATATTCTACCCACCTCAAGACTCCGCTCCAATATAGAAGCATCAAGAAATATGGACCAATAGGCTTTCTACAAACACTTCTATTCAATACCCATTGTTTCTGTTCTGTCTTGTGTTGATACTTTTAATACCCTATTAATATCCCCTCCTGTTCTGTCTTGTGTCAATGCCACATCACCCTTCCCACCTCACTCAAATGTAGACATAATATCAGAGAGACGTAAGTTCTAATCAGTTGTGTATTTGTGAAGTCTTTGAAAATGTAATAAGTTTTACGAAACGCGCCCGTGTCGCGTCAGACTAGAAATAAAAATGAATTTTGGAGAAGTGATTTTTGATTTACCTCCAACAGTGAAGCGTAATGTACGAAAGATTGAGAAAATTCGTGTTAGAATTATTAATCTTACTTTTTCGGTCATATTTAATAATATATATACATATATATATATATATATATATATATATATATATATATATATATATATATATATATATATATATATATATATATATATATATATATATATATATGTCGTACCTAGTAGCCAGAACGCACTTCTCAGCCTACTATGCAAGGCCCGATTTGCCTAATAAGCTAAGTTTTCATGAATTAATTGTTTTTCGACTACCTAACCTACCTAACCTAACCTAACCTATAAAGATAGGTTAGGTTAGGTTAGGTAGGGTTGGTTAGGTTCGGTCATATATCTACGTTAATTTTAACTCCAATAAAAATGAATTGACCTCATACATAATGAAATGAGCAGCTTTATCATTTCATAATAAAAATATTAGAGAAAATAAATTAATTCAGGAAAACTTGGCTTATTAGGCAAATCGGGCCTTGCATAGTAGGCTGAGAAGTGCATTCTGGCTACTAGGTACGACATATATATATATATATATATATATATATATATATATATATATATATATATATATATATATATATATATATATGTCGTACCTAGTAGCCAGAACGCACTTCTCAGCCTACTATGCATGGCCCGATTTGCCTAATAAGCCAAGTTTTCATGAATTAATGTTTTTTCGACTACCTAACCTACCTAACCTAACCTAACCTAACTTTTTCGGCTACCTAACCTAACCTAACCTATAAAGATAGGTTAGGTTAGGTTAGGTAGGGTTGGTTAGGTTCGGTCATATATCTACGTTAATTTTTACTCCAATAACATAAAATTGACCTCATACATAATGAAATGGGTACCTTTATCATTTAATAGGAAAAAAAATTGAGAAAATTTATTAATTCAAGAAAACTTGGCTTATTAGGCAGATCGGGCCATGCATAGTAGGCTGAGAAGTGCGTTCTGGTTACTAAGTACGACATATATATATATATATATATATATATATATATATATATATATATATATATATATATATATATATATATATATATATATATATATATATATATATATGTCGTACCTAGTAGCCAGAACGCACTTGTCAGCCTACTATGCAAGGCCCGATTTGCCTAATAAACCAAGTTTTCCTGAATTAATATATTTTCTCTAATTTTTTCCTTATGAAATGATAAAGCTACCCATTTCGTTATGTATGAGTCCAATTTTATTTTATTGGAGTTAAAATTAACGTAGATATATGACCAAACTTAACCAACCCTACCTAACCTAACCTAACCTATCTTTATAGGTTAGGTTCGGTTAGGTAGCCGAAAAAGTTAGGTTAGGTAGTCGAAAAAACATTAATTCATGAAAACTTGGCTTATTTGGCAAATCGGGCCTTGCATTTTAGGCTGAGAAGTGCGTTCTGGCTACTGGGTACGACATATATATATATATATATATATATATATATATATATATATATATATATATATATATATATATATATGTCGTACCTAGTAGCCAGAACGCACTTCTCAGCTTACTATGCAAGGCCCGATTTGCCTAATAAGCCAAGTTTTCATGAATTAATTGTTTTTAGACTACCTAACCTACTTAACCTAACCTAACCTAACTTTTTTGGCTACCTATCCTAACCTAACCTATAAAGATAGGTTAGGTTAGATTAGGTAGGGTTAGTTAGGTTTGGTCATATATCTACGTTAATTTTAACTCCAATAAAAAAAAATTGACTTCATATATAATGAAATGGGTAGCTTTATCATTTCATAAGAAAAAAAATTGAGAAAATACATTAATTCAGGAAAACTTGGCTTATTAGGCAAATCCGGCCTTGCGTAGTAGGCCGAGAAGGGTGTTCTGGCTACTAGGTACGACATATATATATATATGTCGTACCTAGTAGCCAGAACGCACTTCTCAGCCTACTATGCAAGGCCCAATTTGCCTAATAATCCAAGTTTTCATGAATTAATTGTTTTTCGACTCCCTAACCTAACCTAACCTATCTTTTTCGGCTACCTAACCTAACCAAACCTATAACGATAGGTTAGGTAGGGTTGGTTAGGTTCGGTCATATATCTACGTTAATTTTAACTCCAATAAAAAAAAATTGACCTCATACATAATGAAATGGGTAGCTTTATCATTTAATGAGAAAAAAATTAGAGAAAATATATTAATTCAGGAAAACTTGGCTTATTAGGCAAATCGGGCCTTGCATAGTAGGCTAAGAAGTGCGTTCTGGCTACTAGGTACGACATAAATATATATATATATATATATATATATATATATATATATATATATATATATATATATGTCGTACCTAGTAGCCAGAACTCACTTCTCAGCCTACTATGCAAGGCCCGATTTGCCTAATATGCCAAGTTTTCATGAATTAATTGTTTTTCGACTACCTAACCTACCTAACCTAACCTAACCTAACTTTTTCGGCTACCTAACCTACCCTAACCTATAAAGATAGGTTAGGTTAGGTTAGGTAGGGTTGGTTAGGTTCGGTCATATATCAACTTTAATTTTTTCTCCAATAAAAAACAATTGACCTCATACATAATGAAATGAGTAGCTTTATCATTTCATAAGAAAAAAATTAGAGAAAATATATTAATTCAGGAAAACTTGGCTTATTAGGCAAATCGGGCCTTGCATAGTAGGCTGGAAAGTGAGTTCTGGCTACTAGGTACGACATATATATATATATATATATATATATATATATATATATATGTCGTACCTAGTAGCCAGAACTCACTTCTCAGCCTACTATTCAAGGCCCGATTTGCCTAATAAGCCAAGTTTTCCTGAATTAATATATTTACTATAATTTTTTTCTTATGAAATGATAAAGCAACCCTTTTCTCTATGTATGAGGTCAATTTTTTTATATTGGAGTTAAAATTAACGTAGATATATGACCGAACCTAACCAACCCTACCTAACCTAACCTAACCTATATTTATAGGTAAGGTTAGGCTAGGTAGCCAAAAAAAGCTAGGTTAGGTTAGGTTAGGTAGGTTAGGTAGACGAAAAAACATTAATTCATGAAAACTTGGCTTATTAGGCAAATCGGGCCTTGAATAGTAGGCTGAGAAGTGCGTTCTGGCTATTAGGTACGACATATATATATATATATATATATATATATATATATATATGTCGTACCTAGTAGCCAGAACGCACTTCTCGGCCTACTATGCAAGGCCTGATTTGCCTAATAAGCCAAGTTTTCATGAATTAATATATTTTCTCTAATTTTTTACTTATGAAATGATAAAGCTACCCATTTCATTATGTATGAGGTCAATTTTTTTTTATTGGAGTTAAAATTAACGTAGATATATGACCGTACCTAACCAACCCTACCTAACTTAACCTAACCTATCTTAATAGGTTGGGTTAGGTTAGGTAGCCGAAAAAGTTAGGTTAGGTTAGGTTAGGTAGGTTAGGTAGTCGAAAAACAATTAATTCATGAAAACTTGGCTTATTAGGCAAATCGGGCCTTGCATAGTAGGCTGAGAAGTGCGTTCTGGCTACTAGGTACGACATATATATATATATATATATATATATATATATATATATATATATATATATATATATATATATATATATATATATATATTAGTATATTTTGGTAGCAGTCTTTCCTGTAGACATATATTATTAAATATGACCGAAAAAGTAAGATTAATAATTCTAACACGAATTTTCTCAATCTTTCGTACATTACGCTTCACTGTTGGAGGTAAATAAAAAATCACTTCTCCAAAATTCATTTTTATTTCTAGTCTGACGCGAGACGGGCGCGTTTCGTAAAACTTATTACATTTTCAAAGACTTCACAAATACACAACTGATTAGAACTTACGTCTCTCTGATATTATATCTACATTTGAGTGAGGTGGGAAGGGTGATGTGGCATAACACAAGACAGAACAGGAGGGGATATTAATAGGGTATTAAAAGTATCAACACAAGACAGAACAGAAACAATGGGTATTGAATAGAAGTGTTTGTAGAAAGCCTATTGGTCCATATTTCTTGATGCTTCTATATTGGAGCGGAGTCTTGAGGTGGGTAGAATATAGTTGTGCAATAATTGGCTGTTGATTGCTGGTGTTGACTTCTTGATGTGTAGTGCCTCGCAAACGTCAAGCCGCCTGCTATCGCTGTATCTATCGATGATTTCTGTGTTGTTTACTAGGATTTCTCTGGCGATGGTTTGGTTATGGGAAGAGATTATATGATCCTTAATGGAGCCCTGTTGCTTATGCATCGTTAAACGCCTAGAAAGAGATGTTGTTGTCTTGCCTATATACTGGGTTTTTTGGAGCTTACAGTCCCCAAGTGGGCATTTGAAGGCATAGACGACGTTAGTCTCTTTTAAAGCGTTCTGTTTTGTGTCTGGAGAGTTTCTCATGAGTAGGCTGGCCGTTTTTCTGGTTTTATAGTAAATCGTCAGTTGTATCCTCTGATTTTTGTCTGTAGGGATAACGTTTCTATTAACAATATCTTTCAGGACCTTTTCCTCCGTTTTATGAGCTGTGGAAAAGAAGTTCCTGTAAAATAGTCTAATAGGGGGTATAGGTGTTGTGTTAGTTGTCTCTTCAGAGGTTGCATGGCTTTTCACTTTCCTTCTTATGATGTCTTCGATGAAACCATTGGAGAAGCCGTTATTGACTAGGACCTGCCTTACCCTACAGAGTTCTTCGTCGACTTGCTTCCATTCTGAGCTGTGGCTGAGAGCACGGTCGACGTATGCGTTAACAACACTCCTCTTGTACCTGTCGGGGCAGTCGCTGTTGGCATTTAGGCACATTCCTATGTTTGTTTCCTTAGTGTAGACTGCAGTGTGGAAACCTCCGCCCTTTTCCATGACTGTTACATCTAGAAAAGGCAGCTTCCCATCCTTTTCCGTCTCGTAAGTGAAACGCAGCACGGAACTCTGCTCAAATGCCTCCTTCAGCTCCTGCAGATGTCTGACATCAGGTACCTGTGTAAAAATGTCGTCAACATACCTGCAGTATATGGCCGGTTTCAAGTTCATGTCGACTAAGACTTTTTGCTCGATGGTACCCATGTAGAAGTTTGCAAACAGGACACCTAGGGGAGAACCCATGGCGACCCCATCTACTTGCTTATACATGTGCCCATCCGGGCTCAAGAAGGGTGCCTCTTTAGTACAAGCTTGGAGTAGTTTCCTCAGAATACTTTCTGGCATGTCAAGAGGAGTACAGGCTGGATCACGATACACTCTGCCGGCTATCATTCCGATTGTCTCGTCCACAGGTACGTTGGTAAACAGCGATTCTACGTCCAACGAGGCTCTTATCCCTGTGGCCCGTGTGCCCCGCAGTAAGTCCACAAATTCCTTTGGAGACTTCAGGCTGAAGGCGCAAGGAACATAAGGAGTCAGCAGGCCGTTGACTCGCTTCGCCAGTCTGTACGTGGGTGTGGGTATCTGGCTAATGATTGGCCGAAGTGGGTTTCCAGGCTTGTGCGTCTTGACATTTCCATACGCATATCCAGGTTTATATTCCCCAATGATCTTTGGCAGGTGGAGTCCGGATTTCTTGGCGTTCACAGTTTCGATCAGTTTGTTGACCTTTGCTTTTAATTCGGCTGTAGTGTCCTTCGTTACCCTTTGGAACTTACTTTGGTCAGAGAGTATGATGTTCATTTTCGCCAGATATTCGTCTTTTTTAAGAATGACATATATTGGCGACTTGTCACCTCTCCTGACAACTATCTCCTTGTTCTCACGAAGGCTTTTAGCTGCCGCTTTAAGCTCGGGGGACAGTATGGTGCTTCTGTAGTTGCCTCGATTCTTTCCTCCTTCTGCAATAAGTTCTGCTTGTAAGGTATCTTTGGTAGTGACCTTCTTTTGTGTCTCGAGGTCGAATATGTCGTCCAACAGAATTTCCAACTCTACTTTCCGGGCCATTTCACTCGGTCTGGACATAACATGACAGTTTATGCCCAGATTTAGGAGAGTGACTTGGTCCTCAGTGAGGTTAATTCCTGCAAGGTTCAGGAAGCCATCTCTTGATCGTGGAATTGCCATAGGTCCTCCATATAATGTTGTTAGTTTCTTGATAATCCTTGTTTCAGTGCTGAGGTGATGTTGGTCTGTGAGGATGTCGAGATATATATATATATATATATATATATATATATATATATATATATATATATATATATATATATATATATATATATATATCAAACTGAAAACTCACACCCCAGAAGTGACTCGAACCCATACTCCCAGAAGCAACGCATCTGGTATGTACAAGACGCCTTAATCCACTTGACCATCACGACCGGACATAATGAGGTGATAGCCGAGGCTATTTGAACCACCCCACCGCCGGCACTCGGATAGTTATCTTGGGCATAGCATTTTACCAAATCACCTCATTCTTTGGGGCAACACGTGAGGAACACAAATGCGAACAAGCCTGAATGGTCCCCAGGACATATGCAACTGAAAACTCACACCCCAGAAGTGACTCGAACCCATACTCCCAGAAGCAACGCATCTGGTATGTACAAGACGCCTTAATCCACTTGACCATCACGACCGGACATAATGAGGTGATAGCCGAGGCTATTTGAACCACCCCACCGCCGGCACTCGGATAGTTATCTTGGGCATAGCATTTTACCAAATCACCTCATTCTTTGGGGCAACACGTGAGGAACACAAATGCGAACAAGCCTGAATGGTCCCCAGGACATATGCAACTGAAAACTCACACCCCAGAAGTGACTCGAACCCATACTCCCAGAAGCAACGCATCTGGTATGTACAAGACGCCTTAATCCACTTGACCATCACGACCGGACATAATGAGGTGATAGCCGAGGCTATTTGAACCACCCCACCGCCGGCACTCGGATAGTTATCTTGGGCATAGCATTTTACCAAATCACCTCATTCTTTGGGGCAACACGTGAGGAACACAAATGCGAACAAGCCTGAATGGTCCCCAGGACATATGCAACTGAAAACTCACACCCCAGAAGTGACTCGAACCCATACTCCCAGAAGCAACGCATCTGGTATGTACAAGACGCCTTAATCCACTTGACCATCACGACCGGACATAATGAGGTGATAGCCGAGGCTATTTGAACCACCCCACCGCCGGCACTCGGATAGTTATCTTGGGCATAGCATTTTACCAAATCACCTCATTCTTTGGGGCAACACGTGAGGAACACAAATGCGAACAAGCCTGAATGGTCCCCAGGACATATGCAACTGAAAACTCACACCCCAGAAGTGACTCGAACCCATACTCCCAGAAGCAACGCATCTGGTATGTACAAGACGCCTTAATCCACTTGACCATCACGACCGGACATAATGAGGTGATAGCCGAGGCTATTTGAACCACCCCACCGCCGGCACTCGGATAGTTATCTTGGGCATAGCATTTTACCAAATCACCTCATTCTTTGGGGCAACACGTGAGGAACACAAATGCGAACAAGCCTGAATGGTCCCCAGGACATATGCAACTGAAAACTCACACCCCAGAAGTGACTCGAACCCATACTCCCAGAAGCAACGCATCTGGTATGTACAAGACGCCTTAATCCACTTGACCATCACGACCGGACATAATGATAGCCGAGGTGATAGCCGAGGCTATTTGAACCACCCCACCGCCGGCACTCGGATTCAGGGGACCATTCAGGCTTGTTCGCATTTGTGTTCCTCACGTGTTGCCCCAAAGAATGAGGTGATTTGGTAAAATGCTATGCCCAAGATAACTATCCGAGTGCCGGCGGTGGGGTGGTTCAAATAGCCTCGGCTATCACCTCATTATGTCCGGTCGTGATGGTCAAGTGGATTAAAGCGTCTTGTACATACCAGATGCGTTGCTTCTGGGAGTATGGGTTCGAGTCACTTCTGGGGTGTGAGTTTTCAGTTGCATATGTCCTGGGGACCATTCAGGCTTGTTCGCATTTGTGTTCCTCACGTGTTGCCCCAAAGAATGAGGTGATTTGGTAAAATGCTATGCCCAAGATAACTATCCGAGTGCCGGCGGTGGGGTGGTTCAAATAGCCTCGGCTATCACCTCATTATGTCCGGTCGTGATGGTCAAGTGGATTAAGGCGTCTTGTACATACCAGATGCGTTGCTTCTGGGAGTATGGGTTCGAGTCACTTCTGGGGTGTGAGTTTTCAGTTGCATATGTCCTGGGGACCATTCAGGCTTGTTCGCATTTGTGTTCCTCACGTGTTGCCCCAAAGAATGAGGTGATTTGGTAAAATGCTATGCCCAAGATAACTATCCGAGTGCCGGCGGTGGGGTGGTTCAAATAGCCTCGGCTATCACCTCATTATGTCCGGTCGTGATGGTCAAGTGGATTAAGGCGTCTTGTACATACCAGATGCGTTGCTTCTGGGAGTATGGGTTCGAGTCACTTCTGGGGTGTGAGTTTTCAGTTGCATATGTCCTGGGGACCATTCAGGCTTGTTCGCATTTGTGTTCCTCACGTGTTGCCCCAAAGAATGAGGTGATTTGGTAAAATGCTATGCCCAAGATAACTATCCGAGTGCCGGCGGTGGGGTGGTTCAAATAGCCTCGGCTATCACCTCATTATGTCCGGTCGTGATGGTCAAGTGGATTAAGGCGTCTTGTACATACCAGATGCGTTGCTTCTGGGAGTATGGGTTCGAGTCACTTCTGGGGTGTGAGTTTTCAGTTGCATATGTCCTGGGGACCATTCAGGCTTGTTCGCATTTGTGTTCCTCACGTGTTGCCCCAAAGAATGAGGTGATTTGGTAAAATGCTATGCCCAAGATAACTATCCGAGTGCCGGCGGTGGGGTGGTTCAAATAGCCTCGGCTATCACCTCATTATGTCCGGTCGTGATGGTCAAGTGGATTAAGGCGTCTTGTACATACCAGATGCGTTGCTTCTGGGAGTATGGGTTCGAGTCACTTCTGGGGTGTGAGTTTTCAGTTGCATATGTCCTGGGGACCATTCAGGCTTGTTCGCATTTGTGTTCCTCACGTGTTGCCCCAAAGAATGAGGTGATTTGGTAAAATGCTATGCCCAAGATAACTATCCGAGTGCCGGCGGTGGGGTGGTTCAAATAGCCTCGGCTATCACCTCATTATGTCCGGTCGTGATGGTCAAGTGGATTAAGGCGTCTTGTACATACCAGATGCGTTGCTTCTGGGAGTATGGGTTCGAGTCACTTCTGGGGTGTGAGTTTTCAGTTGCATATGTCCTGGGGACCATTCAGGCTTGTTCGCATATATATATATATATATATATTTATATATATATATATTATTAAATATGACCGAAAAAGAAAGATTAATAATTCTAACACGAATTTTCTCAATCTTTCGTACATTTCTTTTTACTGTTGGAGGTAATTCAAAAATCAATTCTCCAAAATTCATTTTTATTTCTAGTCTGACGCGACACGAGCGCGTTTCGTAAAACTTATTACATTTTCAAAGACTTTAGTTTACAAATACACAACTGAATAGAACTTAAACATCTCCGGTTTTGTTTATATCTACATTTGAGTGAAGTGGATGGGTGAGGTGGCATTAATAGGGTATTAATTTCATCAACACAAGACAGAACAAGAGGTGGCATTAATAGGGTATTAATTTCATCAACACAAGACAGAACACGAAACAATGGGTATTGAAATGGAAGTGATTGTAGAAAGCCTATTGGTCCATATTTCTTGATGCTTCTATACTGGAGCGGAGTCTTGAGGTGGGTAGAATATAGTTGTGCATTAATTGGCTGTTGATTGCTGGTGTTGACTTCTTAATGTGTAGTGCCTCGCAAACGTCAAGTCGCCTGCTATCGCTGTATCTATCGATGATTTCTGTGTTGTTTACTAGGATTTCTCTGGCGATGGTTTGGTTGTGGGAAGAGATTATATGTTTCTTAATGGAGCCCTGTTGTTTATGCATCGTTAAACGCCTAGAAAGAGATGTTTTTGTCTTGTCTATATACTGGGTTTTTTGGAGCTTACAGTCCCCAAGTGGGCATTTGAAGGCATAGACGACGTTGGTCTCTTTTAAAGCGTTCTGCTTTGTGTCTGGAGAGTTTCTCATGAGTAGGCTGGCCGTTTTTCTGGTTTTATAGTAAATCGTCAGTTGTATCCTCTGATTTTTGTCTGTAGGGATAACGTTTCTATTAACAATATCTTTCAGGACCCTTTCCTCTGTTTTATGAGCTGTGGAAAAGAAGTTCCTGTAAAATAGTCTAATAGGGGGTATAGGTGTTTTGTTAGTTGTCTCTTCAGAGGATGCATGGCGTTTCACTTTCCTTCTTATGATGTCTTCGACGAAACCATTGGAGAAGCTGTTGTTGACTAGGACCTGCCTTACCCTACAGAGTTCTTCGTCGACTTGCTTCCATTCTGAGCTGTGGCTTAGAGCACGGTCAACATATGTGTTAACAACACTCCTCTTGTACCTGTCTGGGCAGTCGCTGTTGGCATTAAGGCACATTCCTATGTTCGTTTCCTTAGTGTAGATTGCAGTGTGGAAACCTCCGCTCTTTTCCATGACTGTTACATCTAGAAAGGGCAGCTTCCCATCCTTTTCCATCTCGTAAGTGAAACGCAGCACGGAACTCTGCTCAAATGCCTCCTTCAGCTCCTGCAGATGTCTGACATCAGGTACCTGTGTAAAAATGTCGTCAACATACCTGCAGTATTTGGCCGGTTTCAAGTTCATGTCGACTAAGACTTTTTGCTCGATGGTACCCATGTAGATGTTTGCAAACAGAACACCTAGGGGAGAACCCATGGCGACCCCATCTACTTGCTTATACATGTGCCCATCCGGGCTCAAGAAGGGTGTCTCTTTAGTACAAGCTTGGAGTAGTTTCCTAAGAATATTTTCGGGTATGTCAAGAGGAGTACAGGCTGGATCACGATACACTCTGTCGGCTATCATCCCGATTGTCTCGTCCACAGGTACGTTGGTAAACAGCGATTCTACGTCCAACGAGGCTCTTATCCCTGTGGCCCGTGTGTCCCGCAGTAAGTCAACAAATTCCTTTGGAGACTTCAGGCTGAAGGCGCAAGGAACATAAGGAGTCAGCAGGCCGTTGAGTCGCTTCGCCAGTCTGTACGTGGGTGTGGGTATCTGGCTAATGATTGGCCGAAGTGGGTTTCCAGGCTTGTGTGTCTTGACATTTCCATACGCATATCCAGGTTTATATTCCCCAATGATCTTTGGCAGGTGGAGGCCGGATTTCTTGGCGTTCACAGTTTCGATCAGTTTGTTGACCTTTGCTTTCAATTCGGCTGTAGTGTCCTTCGTTACCCTTTGGAACTTAGTTTGGTCAGAGAGTATGAGGTTCATTTTCGCCAGATATTCGTCTTTTTTAAGAATGACATATATTGGCGACTTGTCACCTCTCCTGACAACTATCTCCTTGTTCTCACGAAGGCTTTTAGCTGCCGCTTTGAGCTCGGGGGACAGTATGGTGCTTCTGTAATTGCCTCGATTCTTTCCTTCTTCTGCAATAAGTTCTGCTTGTAAGGTATCTTTGGTAGTGACCTTCTTTTGTGTCTCGAGGTCGGATATGTCGTCCAACAGAATTTCCAACTCTACTTACCGGGCCATCTCACTCGGTCTGGACATAACGTGACAGTTTATGCCCAGATTTAGGAGAGTGACTTGGTCCTCAGTGAGGTTAATTCCTGCAAGGTTCAGGAAGCCATCTCTTGGTCGTGGAATTGCCATAGGTCCTCCATATAATGTTGTAAGTTTCTTGATAATCCTTGTTTCAGTGCTGAGGTGATGTCGGTCTGTGAGGATGTCGAGGTGTTGTTCAATGCGGGTACGGATACTTTCGTCGATGTTGCTATTTCTCCACTCGTTTGTAGCATGAAGTAGTTGCGTTTTGTTGTCTTTGATTTCATTCTCTGCCTTGTATATTTGATCACGAATCAGATCCTGGCGATATTTTATCGTGAAGGCTTGATTCCTTGCTGCTGGGTCGTATTCTTTAATATTAGTATATTTTGGTAGCAGTCTTTCCTGTAGACGTATATTATTAAATATGACCGAAAAAGTAAGATTAATAATTCTAACACGAATTTTCTAAATCTTTCGTACATTTCTTTTCACTGTTGGAGGTAATTCAAAAATCAATTCTCCAAAATTCATTTTTATTTCTAGGCTGACGCGACACGAGCGCGTTTCGTAAAACTTATTACATTTTCAAAGACTTTAGTTTACAAATACACAACTGAATAGAACTTAAACATCTCCGGTTTTGTTTATATCTACATTTGAGTGAAGTGGATGGGTGAGGTGGCATTAATAGGGTATTAATTTCATCAACACAAGACAGAACAAGAGGTGGCATTAATAGGGTATTAATTTCATCAACACAAGACAGAACACGAAACAATGGGTATTGAAATGGAAGTGATTGTAGAAAGCCTATTGGTCCATATTTCTTGATGCTTCTATACTGGAGCGGAGTCTTGAGGTGGGTAGAATATAGTTGTGCATTAATTGGCTGTTGATTGCTGGTGTTGACTTCTTAATGTGTAGTGCCTCGCAAACGTCAAGTCGCCTGCTATCGCTGTAACTATCGATGATTTCTGTGTTGTTTACTAGGATTTCTCTGGCGATGGTTTGGTTGTGGGTAGAGATTATATGTTTCTTAATGGAGCCCTGTTGTTTATGCATCGTTAAACGCCTAGAAAGAGATGTTTTTGTCTTGTCTATATACTGGGTTTTTTGGAGCTTACAGTCCCCAAGTGGGCATTTGAAGGCATAGACGACGTTGGTCTCTTTTAAAGCGTTCTGCTTTGTGTCTGGAGAGTTTCTCATGAGTAGGCTGGCCGTTTTTCTGGTTTTATAGTAAATCGTCAGTTGTATCCTCTGATTTTTGTCTGTAGGGATAACGTTTCTATTAACAATATCTTTCAGGACCCTTTCCTCTGTTTTATGAGCTGTGGAAAAGAAGTTCCTGTAAAATAGTCTAATAGGGGGTATAGGTGTTTTGTTAGTTGTCTCTTCAGAGGATGCATGGCGTTTCACTTTCCTTCTTATGATGTCTTCGACGAAACCATTGGAGAAGCTGTTGTTGACTAGGACCTGCCTTACCCTACAGAGTTCTTCGTCGACTTGCTTCCATTCTGAGCTGTGGCTTAGAGCACGGTCAACATATGTGTTAACAACACTCCTCTTGTACCTGTCTGGGCAGTCGCTGTTGGCATTTAGGCACATTCCTATGTTCGTTTCCTTAGTGTAGATTGCAGTGTGGAAACCTCCGCTCTTTTCCATGACTGTTACATCTAGAAAGGGCAGCTTCCCATCCTTTTCCATCTCGTAAGTGAAACGCAGCACGGAACTCTGCTCAAATGCCTCCTTCAGCTCCTGCAGATGTCTGACATCAGGTACCTGTGTAAAAATGTCGTCAACATACCTGCAGTATTTGGCCGGTTTCAAGTTCATGTCGACTAAGACTTTTTGCTCGATGGTACCCATGTAGATGTTTGCAAACAGAACACCTAGGGGAGAACCCATGGCGACCCCATCTACTTGCTTATACATGTGCCCATCCGGGCTCAAGAAGGGTGCCTCTTTAGTACAAGCTTGGAGTAGTTTCCTAAGAATATTTTCGGGTATGTCAAGAGGAGTACAGGCTGGATCACGATACACTCTGTCGGCTATCATCCCGATTGTCTCGTCCACAGGTACGTTGGTAAACAGCGATTCTACGTCCAACGAGGCTCTTATCCCTGTGGCCCGTGTGTCCCGCAGTAAGTCAACAAATTCCTTTGGAGACTTCAGGCTGAAGGCGCAAGGAACATAAGGAGTCAGCAGGCCGTTGAGTCGCTTCGCCAGTCTGTACGTGGGTGTGGGTATCTGGCTAATGATTGGCCGAAGTGGGTTTCCAGGCTTGTGTGTCTTGACATTTCCATACGCATATCCAGGTTTATATTCCCCAATGATCTTTGGCAGGTGGAGGCCGGATTTCTTGGCGTTCACAGTTTCGATCAGTTTGTTGACCTTTGCTTTCAATTCGGCTGTAGTGTCCTTCGTTACCCTTTGGAACTTAGTTTGGTCAGAGAGTATGAGGTTCATTTTCGCCAGATATTCGTCTTTTTTAAGAATGACATATATTGGCGACTTGTCACCTCTCCTGACAACTATCTCCTTGTTCTCACGAAGGCTTTTAGCTGCCGCTTTGAGCTCGGGGGACAGTATGGTGCTTCTGTAATTGCCTCGATTCTTTCCTCCTTCTGCAATAAGTTCTGCTTGTAAGGTATCTTTGGTAGTGACCTTCTTTTGTGTCTCGAGGTCGAATATGTCGTCCAACAGAATTTCCAACTCTACTTACCGGGCCATCTCACTCGGTCTGGACATAACGTGACAGTTTATGCCCAGATTTAGGAGAGTGACTTGGTCCTCAGTGAGGTTAATTCCTGCAAGGTTCAGGAAGCCATCTCTTGGTCGTGGAATTGCCATAGGTCCTCCATATAATGTTGTAAGTTTCTTGATAATCCTTGTTTCAGTGCTGAGGTGATGTCGGTCTGTGAGGATGTCGAGGTGTTGTTCAATGCGGGTACGGATACTTTCGTCGATGTTGCTATTTCTCCACTCGTTTGTAGCATGAAGTAGTTGCGTTTTGTTGTCTTTGATTTCATTCTCTGCCTTGTATATTTGATCACGAATCAGATCCTGGCGATATTTTATCGTGAAGGCTTGATTCCTTGCTGCTGGGTCGTATTCTTTAATATTAGTATATTTTGGTAGCAGTCTTTCCTGTAGACGTATATTATTAAATATGACCGAAAAAGTAAGATTAATAATTCTAACACGAATTTTCTAAATCTTTCGTACATTTCTTTTCACTGTTGGAGGTAATTCAAAAATCAATTCTCCAAAATTCATTTTTATTTCTAGTCTGACGCGACACGAGCGCGTTTCGTAAAACTTATTACATTTTCAAAGACTTTAGTTTACAAATACACAACTGAATAGAACTTAAACATCTCCGGTTTTGTTTATATCTACATTTGAGTGAAGTGGATGGGTGAGGTGGCATTAATAGGGTATTAATTTCATCAACACAAGACAGAACAAGAGGTGGCATTAATAGGGTATTAATTTCATCAACACAAGACAGAACACGAAACAATGGGTATTGAAATGGAAGTGATTGTAGAAAGCCTATTGGTCCATATTTCTTGATGCTTCTATACTGGAGCGGAGTCTTGAGGTGGGTAGAATATAGTTGTGCATTAATTGGCTGTTGATTGCTGGTGTTGACTTCTTAATGTGTAGTGCCTCGCAAACGTCAAGTCGCCTGCTATCGCTGTAACTATCGATGATTTCTGTGTTGTTTACTAGGATTTCTCTGGCGATGGTTTGGTTGTGGGTAGAGATTATATGTTTCTTAATGGAGCCCTGTTGTTTATGCATCGTTAAACGCCTAGAAAGAGATGTTTTTGTCTTGTCTATATACTGGGTTTTTTGGAGCTTACAGTCCCCAAGTGGGCATTTGAAGGCATAGACGACGTTGGTCTCTTTTAAAGCGTTCTGCTTTGTGTCTGGAGAGTTTCTCATGAGTAGGCTGGCCGTTTTTCTGGTTTTATAGTAAATCGTCAGTTGTATCCTCTGATTTTTGTCTGTAGGGATAACGTTTCTATTAACAATATCTTTCAGGACCCTTTCCTCTGTTTTATGAGCTGTGGAAAAGAAGTTCCTGTAAAATAGTCTAATAGGGGGTATAGGTGTTTTGTTAGTTGTCTCTTCAGAGGATGCATGGCGTTTCACTTTCCTTCTTATGATGTCTTCGACGAAACCATTGGAGAAGCTGTTGTTGACTAGGACCTGCCTTACCCTACAGAGTTCTTCGTCGACTTGCTTCCATTCTGAGCTGTGGCTTAGAGCACGGTCAACATATGTGTTAACAACACTCCTCTTGTACCTGTCTGGGCAGTCGCTGTTGGCATTTAGGCACATTCCTATGTTCGTTTCCTTAGTGTAGATTGCAGTGTGGAAACCTCCGCTCTTTTCCATGACTGTTACATCTAGAAAGGGCAGCTTCCCATCCTTTTCCATCTCGTAAGTGAAACGCAGCACGGAACTCTGCTCAAATGCCTCCTTCAGCTCCTGCAGATGTCTGACATCAGGTACCTGTGTAAAAATGTCGTCAACATACCTGCAGTATTTGGCCGGTTTCAAGTTCATGTCGACTAAGACTTTTTGCTCGATGGTACCCATGTAGATGTTTGCAAACAGAACACCTAGGGGAGAACCCATGGCGACCCCATCTACTTGCTTATACATGTGCCCATCCGGGCTCAAGAAGGGTGCCTCTTTAGTACAAGCTTGGAGTAGTTTCCTAAGAATATTTTCGGGTATGTCAAGAGGAGTACAGGCTGGATCACGATACACTCTGTCGGCTATCATCCCGATTGTCTCGTCCACAGGTACGTTGGTAAACAGCGATTCTACGTCCAACGAGGCTCTTATCCCTGTGGCCCGTGTGCCACAAAGATAAGAGCCTCGATATGGACCAATAGGCTTTCTACAATCACTTCCATTCAATACCCATTGTTTCGTGTTCTGTCTTGTGTTGATGAAATTAATACCCTATTAATGCCACCTCACCCCATCCACCTCACTCAAATGTAGATATAAACAAATCGGAGATGTGTAAGTTCTATTCAGTTGTGCATGTAAAGTCTTTGAAAATGTAATAAGTTTTACGAAACGTGCTCAAGTGTCGCGTCAGACTATAAATAAAAATGAATTTTGGAGAATTGATTTTTAAATTACCACCAACAGTGAAAAGAAATGTACGAAAGATAGAGAAAATTCGTGTTAGAATTATTAATCTTACTTTTTCGGTCATATTTAATAATATACATATATATATATATATATATATATATATATATATATATATATATATATATATATATATATATATATATATATATATATATATATGTCGTACCTAGTAGCCAGAACTCACTTCTCAGCCTACTATTCAAGGCCCGATTTGCCTAATAAGCCAAGTTTTCCTGAATTAATATATTTATTATAATTTTTTTCTTATGAAATGATAAAGCAACCCTTTTCTCTATGTATGAGGTCAATTTTTTTTTTATTGGAGTTAAAATTAACGTAGATATATGACCGAACCTAACCAACCCTACCTAACCTAACCTAACCTATATTTATAGGTAAGGTTAGGTTAGGTAGCCAAAAAAAGCTAGGTTAGGTAGGTTAGGTAGACGAAAAAACATTAATTCATGAAAACTTGGCTTATTAGGCAAATCGGGCCTTGAATAGTAGGCTGAGAAGTGCGTTCTGGCTATTAGGTACGACATATATATATATATATATATATATATATATATATATATATATATATATATATATATATATATATATATATATATATATATATATATATATATATATATATATATGTGGTACCTAGTAGCCAGAACTCACTTCTCAGCCTACTATGCAAGGCCCGATTTGGCTAATAAGCCTAGTTTTCATGAATTAATGTTTTTTCGACAACCTAACCTACCTAACCTAACCTAACCTAACGTTTTCGGCTACCTAACCTAACCTAACCTATAAAGATAGGTTAGGTTAGGTTAGGTAGGGTTGGTTAGGTTCGGTCATATATCTACGTTAATTTTAACTCCAATTAAAAAAAATGACCTCATACATAATGAAATGGGTAGCTTTATCATTTCATAAGAAAAAAATTAGAGAAAATATAATAATTCAGTAAAACTTGGCTTATTAGGCAAATCAGGCCTCGCATAGTAGGCTGAGAAGTGAGTTCTGGCTACTAGGTACGACATATATATATATATATATATATATATATATATATATATATATATATATATATATATATATATATGTCGTACCTAGTAGCCAGAACGCACTTCTCAGCCTACTATTCAAGGCCCAATTTGCCTAATAAGCCAAGTTTTCATGAATTAATTGTTTTTCGACTACCTAACCTACCTAACCTAACCTAACCTAACTTTTTCGGATACCTAACCTAACCTAAGCTATAAAGATAGGTTAGGTTAGGTTAGGTAGGGTTGGTTAGGTTCGGTCATATATCTACGTTAATTTTAACTCCAATAAAAACTAATTGACCTCATACATAATGAAATGGGTAGCTTTATCATTTCATAAGAAAAAAATTTGAAAAAATCTATTAATTCAGGAAAACTTGGCTTATTAGGCAAATCGGGCCTTGAATAGTAGGCTGAGAAGTGCGTTCTGGCTACTAGGTACGACATATATATATATATATATATATATATATATATATATATATATATATATATATATATATATATATATATATATGTCGTAAATAACATATATATATATGTTATTTACAACAACAACTTGAAGTTGTTAAGTAAACATAAAGATCTTCTTAATCAATTTACTACTTCATCACCTTCCTTACCATATCTATATGGTCTTGTCAAGACGCATAAGCCTAACAATCCCATGAGACCTATCATCAGTTCTGTGGGATCCATTTCTTACAAACTCTCCAATTGGCTTACCAAAATCTTGTCCCCTTTGTTAGGAACTATCTCCTCTTCTCATTTGACAAATTCTCTTGATTTAGTTAACAAATTGAATAGTGTTCCTGTCACTCCTGATGTAAAGTTAATCAGTTTTGACGTTTGTTCCTTGTTCACAAAGGTACCGGTCGATGATATTCTCGATTATCTTGCTCGTGAACTAATGAGCCATGACTTACCTCTTTCTGCTGATATTATTGTCAGTCTTGTTAAGTTGTGCATTAAAGAATGTAAATTTACCTTTAATAATGAGTATTATTTACAGACTTTTGGAATGGCAATGGGGAATCCTCTATCGCCATTGCTCTCAAACCTGTACATGGAATTCTTTGAAAAGAAATTTGTTTCAAAAATAACTCCTGGAATCATTCCTTGGTTTAGATATGTTGATGATATCTTGTGTATTTGGCCTTCAGATGTAAACACAGACGAATTTGTAGCCAAACTTAATGACCAAGTCACCTCCATAAAATTTACTATGGAGGCTGAAATTGATAAATGTTTGCCATTCTTAGATGTGCTTATTCATAGGGAAAACTCTTCATTAAAGTTTAGTGTTTACAGAAAACCTACGAACAATTTATGTTATGTTCATTATTTTTCAGGGCATAAATACAATGTAAAAAAGTCAATTTTTTCTTCAATGTATCTAAGGGCTCTTCGAGTTGTGAGTCCAGAATTCTTAGATGAAGAATTTAAGAATATTGATTCAATTGGTCTTAAGCTTTGTTACCCACTGAATTTTTTGGAAGTTTGTCGTAACAAAGCTCGTCGTACATATTATAATAATGTATGCAGTGAAAGGACTCGCCCAAAGAATGTGTTATGTTTACCATATTTCTCTGGGTTTGAGAATATTGTCAAGGCCTTGAAACTTTTTAATATAGATGTAATGTTTAGCTACGAAAACACTGTTGGTAAGCTATTAGTAAGGAACAGCCCTCGTAGTGATAATTGCGTCATTTATAAAATACCTTGTAAGGAATGTAATAAGTTCTATGTCGGGCAAACATCTAAAGATTTAAAATGTAGAATATCGCAACATAAATACTCTGTAAGACATGGCCAATTATCTAATGCTTTGTTTGTGCATTTGTCAGAAAAAGCTCACCAAATTGATTGGGAGAGTGCGTCTTCAATAACAAATTGTAAAAGCACCTATAACAGAAACATAATTGAATCCGCTTTGATACAGATCACCAAAGAAAGTAATTTGAATATTAGCAGTGGTCTATATAACTTAGATCCATTTCTAATAGATCAGCTAAAGGGCGATTTAAGTAGAATCATTGAAAAACATTTGTCTCACTAATTTATTGTATATATTTACCTCTTTATGTTATAATTACCTATGTATTATGCTTGTATGTCTGCTGTATCAGATGGGCCATTGGGCTACATCGGATGGGCTAATTGGGTGCATCTGATGGGCCAATGGGCCTTCTGCGTTGTCCAAGTATTGTACCTCACCTTACTTCACCACTCTCTCCTGCCTATTTATACCCATCACTCGATCTGTAAAATGACCTTCTGAAGATGTATTTAATATACGAAAGTACTTAAGGAAATTTCCTGTTTCATTTTTCCTCCGTGGTCTGACATTGTCATATATATATATATATATATATATATATATATATATATATATATATATATATATATATATATATATATATATATATATATATATATATATATATATATATATATATTTATATATATATATATATATATATATATATATATATATATATATATATATATATGTCGTACCTAGTAGCCAGAACTCACTTTTCAGCCTACAATGCAAGGCCCAATTTGCCTAATAAGCCAAGTTTTCATGAATTAATATATTTTCTCTAATTGTTTTCTTATGCAATGATAAAGCAACCTATTTCATTATGTAAGAGGTCAATTTTTTTTTATTGGAGTTAAAATTAACGTAGATATATGACCGAACCTAACCAACCCTACCTAACCTAACCTAACCTATCTTTATTGGTTAGGTTAGGTTAGGTAGCCGAAAAAGTTAGGTTAGGTTAGGTTAGGTAGGTTAGGTAGTCGAAAAGCAATTAATTCATGAAAACTTGGCTTATTAGGCAAATCGGGCCTTGCATAGTAGGCTCAGAAGTGAGTTCTGGCTACTAGGTACGACATATATATATATATATATATATATATATATATGTCGTACCTAGTAGCCAGAACTCACTTCTCAGCCTACTATGCAAGGCCCGATTTGCCTAATAAGCCAAGTTTTCATGAATTAATTGTTTTTCGACTACCTAACCTACCTAACCTAACCTAACCTAACTTTTTTGGCTACCTAACCTAACCTAACCTATAAGGATAGGTTAGGTTAGGTTAGGTAGGGTTGGTTAGGTTCATTCATATATCTACGTTGATTTTAAATCCAATAAAATAAAATTGACCTCTTACATAATGAAATGGGTAGCTTTATCATTTCATAAGAAAAAAATTAGAGAAATATATTAATTCAGGAAAACTTGGCTTATTAGGCAAATCGGGCGTTGCATAGTAGGCTGAAAGGTGCGTTCTGGCTACTAGGTACGACATATATATATATATATATATATATATATATATATATATATATATATATATATATATATATATATATATATATATATATATATATATATATGTCGTACCTAATAGCCAGAACGCACTTCTCAGCCTACTATGCAAGGCCCGATTTGCCTAATAAGCCAAGTTTTCATTAATTAATTGTTTTTCGACTACCTAACCTACCTAACCTAACCTAACCTAACTTTTTCGGCTACCTAACCAAAAAAAAAAAATGACCTCATACATATTGAAATGGGTAGCTTTATCATTTCATAAGAAAAAAAATAGAAAAAATATATTAATTCAGGAAAACTTGGCTTATTAGGCAAATCGGGCCTTGAATAGTAGGCCAAAAAGTGAGTTCTGGCTACTAGGTACGACATATATATATATATATATATATATATATATATATATATATATATATATATATATATATATATACATATATATATACATATATATATATATATATATATATATATATATATATATATATATATATAAATATATATATATATATATATATATATATATATATATATATATATATATATATATGTTGTACCTAGTAGCCAGAACGCCTATGAACGTACTCGGCCTACTATGCAAGGCCCGATTTGCTTAATAAGCCAAGTTTTCCTGAATTAATATATTTTCTCTAATTTTTTTCTTATGAAATGATAAAGTTACCCATTTCATTAGGTATGAGGTCAATTTTTTTTATTGGAGTTAAAATTAACGTAGATATATGACCGAACCTAACCAACCCTACCTAACCTAACCTAACCTATCTTTATAGGTTAGGTAGCCGAAAAAGTTAGGTTAGGTTAGGTTAGGTAGTCGAAAAACAATTAATTCATGAAAACTCTGCTTATTAGGCAAATTGGGCCTTGCATAGTAGGCCGAGTACGACGTTCTGGCTACTAGGTACAACATATAACTCATCGTCACTACACCCACCACCACACTTGTCGTCCCTTCACTACCACCACATTTGTCTTGGTCACTGCCACTACCCACCACAACACTTGTCTCACCATCTCTACCACCACCAACCATCACCACACTTGTCTCACTGACACAACCACCACCACAACATTTTCCTCACCATCACTACCACCACCACCTCCACACTTGTTTAACTGTCAATACCTCTATCCACCACCACACTTGTCTCTCCATCACTTCCACCACCACACTTGTCTCACCATCACTACCCAAACCCACCACAACACTTGTCTCTCCTTCTCTTCCACCACCACAACCACACCTGTCCCACCGTCACCAGCACCACACTTGTCTCACTGTCACAACCACCTCCACCACACCGGTCTCAATGCCACTACCACCATCCACCACCACACCTGTCTCCCTATCACTACTACCATCCACCATCTCACTTCTCTCACCGTCACTACCACTATCCACAACCACACTTGCCTCACTGACACTACCATCACCGCCACCACACCTGTCTCCCCTCCACTTCGACTACAACCACGCTTGTCTTACTGTCACTACCACTGTTGGAAATTTTCCAACATAAATACATCATTTCTTGTATTATAATACATCATCATTGTATTTGTAGTGATTACTAACTCAACCAATTTGTAGAACTAACAGAAATTAATATTTTCCTACCTGCACGTAATTTGCCATATTCTTCCTACTTGGAATGGCGGTATTGCATCAGAAAATTCCTAGCAGAGGTATAAATACTATCAACATGCCAGAGAATTGAATAATATTCTCGCTTTTGTCAGTATTCTTTTCAAGAATTAATACTGACAATATCACAACTATTGAGCTAATAATGTGTTATCAGCTAAAGGATTACTACATAACAGTATATATTTTATCATAAATTAACATGGAGGAAGCAGAAATTTCTCGTTTAATAAGAACACTCTTCATATTAATTACTATTTGATGAGAATTTATTTAAATAATATACAACTCCCTGTAATTGCAACCCTAGTCTCAATAATTCATTAAGTAGAATATTCATAAGGGAAAGAATTTTCGATTTCTACTGAAATATGAGCACGTATGCACGGGCGAGACGGGTTGAGGCAGAGGAGGCTTGCTCGCTGACACTGCTTGAGAGCAAGGAGACGTTTTCACAAGCTACGTGAAAGGCCTTTGTTATTAATAGGCATTGGAGTGCACAATTACTCCTACCGTGATTCTAAGGATTGCATAAGCGAACAACAATAATGTTAAGTGGTTTGTTTCATTGTTTTGAACTCATAATGTGTAAACTTTATCCTTAGTTCGTCGTTATACTGCGCTCCCTCCTCCAAACACAAGTATGTCCCCAGTGAACCTAATTTACCCTTTTATTGTCCCATAATGACATAATCAACTTTGTGTAAATTTTGTTTACACCATATTGGGTTTGCAGCGTGTGTTGAAGCTGCCTGAGGTGAGATAAATTCCCACGCCACGCTAGCGGGTTACGCGTTCCAGCAGGTTCTAGATGACGCTGTCTTACAACTACACTACCTTTCACTGTTACACCTAAGCAGCTGAACCTTTATTAATTTACTAATTAACTCCTCATAAAATGTTGAGATTTAATAAGATCTCGAGTTTATATTTCATCTACATAAGCTAGGAATTTAATATTTCTTATAGCCTCACAAACTCTTAGATAGGAATAATTTTCTTGTCTAATATTTATTACTATATGATCTTGTCATTAATCAATTTTTGAATATTTATCTAATTTTAATATATATTTAAGTAAATCTTACTAACCACTTTTGAGGAAGAACCAGCCTTGATTAAGTGTACTAGAAGTACTTTGACTTCTAGTATTAACCCGCCATTTTAGATAAGAGGATTTGACTCATAATACAGTCCCTTTAATAATCAATGCATTATTAATTAAGAACATCCATAGGACTCTAGTTCCTGGAGTAAAATATCAAACCACTTGCTCTACCCTGTTTTCCACTTTTTCTCAAAAAGTGGTGGTCCTACATAGCTATCGAAAATTAGCATCAATTTAAATGAATTACATGAATCAAGCTTTCCCGACAAAAAAAGTTGGTCCTTAACAAACTGGTTGAATTACAACTAATATTAAAATCCATACCGATCCTCAGAGCCAACAAAATTTGTTCACTTGGGACTGGAGAAATTATAATTAATTATTTACTAACACCAATTATGTGTTACCATTATTACCCTATACAAATATTTAATTTAAAACTGTCAGCAGGCTGTCCATATCATAGCCGAAACCAAATTCAATCTATAATTAATGATTCACCCAAGTCAGTGAAATTCATTAACATTTCAGGGTCCAGTATACTAACCCAAGTTACTGATCCCATATATTAATTAACCATTACTAACCCTGATAACATTATATTCCTCAATTAGGAAGTACAGTCAGGTGTTAAAAACTATTTACGGCAGTAGAATACTTGCCATACACAATTAATAACCTTGTGTTCATAAATTTCTTACACACATATTTTCTACAAGTGCATATATTATATAAAATCCAAAAACATAGCACTATTTTACACATTATTGTAACACATTTATTGTAGTTCTGCCAACCCAAATTTAGATTTGTACAAATTCAGTTTACACCATTACCAGCATTAATAGGTAGAATTATTACCTAACTAGTACTGTTAGACAGTGCTGGTGTATTATTATTTATGTAGTGCTGTCCCAAATTAGGATGGGATTTATAAATTATTTATTGTGTAATTATATTTCATTACATATTTCTATATTCATCTTTGAGTGTTACTGAAGTGTCACTACCCATCCAAAACTGATTTTGAGGAACTAAGCCATGGAAATCCTGTGGAGACACCAAAGTACTACTCAATTTTAGTTGCTTATTAGTAGACTAGCAGTACCCGGCCATGCGTTGCTATGGCTCAGCCACGCTTGTGCGTTGCTGAGCCACAGCAACCTTCCTTGTCCCCCAGTCCTCCCAACCATTCTTTCCTCACCTGTGTCCTCGGCCATCCAACTATTCCCAACTCCACCGTCCCCTCGTCCTCCCCACTTCCCTGTCCCTTTGTCCTCCCCACCATTCTCCATTCCCCCATCCCCATGTCCCCACCATTCCAAACTCCCCCATCCCCTCGTCCTTCCCCACTATTACCCCTTCCCTTGTCCCTTCGTCCTCCCCACCATCTCTCACTTCCGTCTCTTCATCATCCCCACTATTCCCCACTCCCTCGTTCGATGCCTTCCCAAATGATCTGATGTTCCCATCACTGAAATATAAGAAAAACAGTTAAAAAATTAAATGAAAATATGAAAAATTAAAAAAGTAAACTATACTCACGAAATGAACAGTATGGTAAACAACACAGCTCAATTAAATTCACTAAAAATAATTAAATCAAAATGAAAATAAGTCAAAATTTATGAAAATTCAATTTATCAATGCAATCAGAAACATTGAAATGCAATTGTTACATATTTAATATAGCATGTGTTTTGCTCTTACATGCAACAGATGGCGCTGTTTCTCAAGAAAAGCATAGTTTTACCAGTCACAGGTGTGGCATCTGTACTTATACTAACAAAATGAACGGTATGGTCAACAATACAGCTTAATTCCAACACTATGTCTCACAAAATAAAACAATAAAAAATAAAATAAATCGAAATCTATGCAAATAAAATTTATCAGTGCAATCGGAAACATTGAAATGGAATTCATGACATACATAGTACAGCGTGAATGCTGCTATTATGTGCAGCAGATGGCTCTGTTTTTAAAAAAACGCGTGTTTTTACCTGTCACATGGGTGGCATCTATATAGTACGTATATAAAAAGACGTGCCTATTCGAATGCAACGTTGTGTCAAAATATCAAAGCAATTGGTGAAGAACTTTTGGAGATTACAGTGTGTGTTGCTCTTACGTCCAACAGATGGCGCTGTTTTTCCAAAAAAGCATGTTTTTCCTGTGGCAGGTGAAGCATGTATATAGTAGATATATAAAAAGACGCGCCTATTCGAATGCAATGTTGTGTCAAAATTTCAAAACAATCGGTAAAGAGGTTTCGAAGATTTCTCTCACATGATAAACACAGTTTTTCACAAGAATTTTTTTTTACCGTCACAGACGTGACATCTATATAATATGTACATAAAAATCTGGTCGGATGCAAATAGAACATTGTGTGAAAATTTCAAAGCAATCGGTGAAGAACTTTCGGAGATTAGCGATTTTGAACAAACGAACATTTCCATTTTTATTTATATAGATAGTTAGCTAACCACCAAATGAGGTAAATTAAAATCAGCCTATTTAAGAAAATATTAAGTTGTCAATAACTATACCTGCTCTACATGTATGAGCAAGTACCATAGCTGTCAAAGTAGCTATATAAGCCCTATAAGGTTCTAACTCACAGCCAGCATGGCTTGTCCAGAAAAAACTGGAAGAACCTTGAAAGGTCTTCAAAGTCATTTAACATGACTACTCAATAAATGTGACAACTGTTTAAGAACTAACCCAGTTAACATTTCCAGTCTAAGAATTTCCACAAAAGAGGCTAGCCAAAAATATGACTTTGTCAAGAGTATAATCGAGTCTTATAGACACACTTCTTGTCAATGATACTGACCAAGGCGAATTAAGTCTGATAGAATTTGACCTTGCCGACTATGAAGATATAATTCAAGACAAGATAGATCACTATAACAAAGTACTTGCAACAGCAAATGTTTTTGCTGGAGCAGGACATTTTTATTGTACACCTATACCCAAGCAAGCACTCAGCTCAGATGAAATACATAAGCTACCTCCAAATGAGGAGAATCCTCCTAATTAAATTAGATCCTGGGTTCTGTAAATTCAATACAGGAGGTTACTGAATTAACCAGTCTTTCCCATGAACCCAGAGAAATAAGTGAAGCTGCAGATGAAATTTCAAGTGAAGCTGCAACAGCCAGTTAATCTGAACCAGAAAATGAAAATAGAGCTGAAGCTGTACTTAAAGCTGAGGCTAAGCAAGAAGCCTTAAGCAACACAAGTAAGTCATAATTACTCAAACCAACCTCCTACAGCAAGTGCTGACAATGAGAAGACTGTTATAATCCTTGTACACCAATTACTAGATTTATCTCAACCAGAGCAATCAGTTGACTCCTTACAAGCGTTTAGTTTTCAGCTTGAGTCACTGTTAAATTCCTTCAGTAAAAAAGTGGATCACCCTACTGCTGAGTGGATGACTAAAATTATCATCCAGAGAAAATTGTCTGGTGAGATACTCAATTAATTATATACATACCAGAATGGTACTGTCCTGTCAATGCAGGGTATATTCGCAGGTTTGCATAATATAATAAATGAATCAGCAAACCAGGCATTTAATAATTCTTCTAATGCACAGAAACTGTACCCACATCAATTTCCTTGCATGAAACTCCTGAAGTGACACTGCCATTAGGTAATAAGGGTATTAATAATCAATGTAATACTAACAGGTCAAACACTGATTTATCAGTAAGACCTAAGAGCACCACAAGCGCTACCAAGAGACCCAAAAGTCCAACAAGTGCTCGCAAGAGCCCAATAATTGCTCCCCAGAGTACAACAAGTACTCGCAAGAGAATAATTTACAAACAAATGCAAGCAGCAAAATCTTCACAACCTGGAGTTGCAGTTTCACCTAAACAGGTGTTCCCTAAACGAACTGTAGGACAGGGGTCATGATTGTTTTGCAATCAAAACCACTCTCTGAACAAATGTACTAATTATCCTAATAGAGGCACACGACTCAGAAGACTCACAGTTACACAAATGTACTAAGTGTCTCAAATCACATAATCTTAACAGCTGTGACACCCCACTGAACACCTGCAATACGTGTAGAAGGGGCAAGCATCACACTGCATTGTGCAAATTTGTCAAAACAAATTTTTTCAATCCTAGAATAGGAGGTAGAGAATCTACACATGTACAGTGCTGCAAGGTGTGAGATGTTTACAGCGTAATTTCACTAGTGTATTAATTTCTTATTTACACCTTAGCAGTGTTATAGGCATATAAGTTTAGTTGTAATTATGTTCTTAAGTATTACTCTCTGATAGCAGGGTATCTAGAGGTTTCATGTGGGTTTTAGTTGGTCACTTGTAGACACCATGCCGTGCATGCTCCAGCAACGCCAGTCGCGTGGGTGGAGCTGGCTGGCATGGACATGTTGTGAGATAAGTCTGTGGTACTTGTTTATTGTTTAGTAACATAGCTGATTTCCTGGTTAGACCATTATGTGCACACCCATCTATCCATTTAAGTTTTTAAAATAGTGATCAGTTCTTATATAATGATATTGTGTTATTGTATTCTGGTGCATTAATATTTCTGGCTGCCTGTATTTCCATTTGTATGTTCTTTGTTACCCTTACTTTAAGTATATTGCTTTGTTGAGTAAGCAGTTGACTTATTTACCCTAGACACTTTTAGTAGGCAAGGCCATATTATTATATAATTTTTTTAGAGCGCAAACAGATGAATCATACCCAGAGGTCAAGGGTCATAAGAAAATGAGGGCCTATGTTGATAATTGATTCCCATAATTTAATGAACAAAATAGTGGTGCATGTTATTAATTGTTAATATCTTCCTAGGTACTGTGTGGTTACTAGTGATACCTAACCAAGCCTGTGTACCACTTTCCAGTTTCATTCTGAGCTGCTTGTGGAAGTTATCTCAACACTTCACGATTGAGATAAGTGTACAGCTTGTGCCAGGGGCCAAGTAAACCTTCAGTGTTGTTGTAATTGCTAGTTGTGTTAATTAAGCTGACAATGGAGGAACAAGTTGCTGTGTTGGTGGAACATCCAAATTTTGGTGAAATTAAAAACTTGAAGAAGCCTGGGTTGTTGTACTTGGCTGAACAATTAAATACGACATTTTCCAGGAGAATGTTAAAGGCTCAGCTAGTAAGAGTCATTGTCACACACTTGGTGGAGGAGGAGAAACTTAACGAGGAGTAGTTAGAGGAATTAGAAGAAGAATGAAATGACCAGTTGACAATTCTAAAGTTGAGATGGAATCTAAGCTAGAGATGGCTAAGTTAGAAGCAGAGAAACAGAGGTTGGAGATGCAGAATCGCCAAAAACAGCTGGAGTTGGAGACTCAGCAGCAGATGCTCGAGGCTCAGAAACAACAAAGACAACTTGAGATTGAGGCTCAAATCAACAAAAACAAGTGGAACTAGAAGCACAGAGCAAAAGAATTGAAGTTCAGTTGCAACTAGAAGATGTTAGGCGGCAGCAATAGGAAATTCAACAGAGTATAGCAATAAATAATAACAGACTAGAGGAACAGAGAATTGCAGCAGGGCATGGTGACACTAGTAATCATACAGATAGTACTGATAGTTCTTTTAAGTTTAGGAAAAATGTAGATTTACCTCAATTCAATGAGGAGGACCCAGAAATATTCTTTTTGCGTTTCCAGAAGTTAGCAGTCAGTATGAATTGGCCTGTGGATCAATGGGTTGTCATCATGCAGGGGCAATTTAAGGGAAAAGCCCAGGAAAACTTTGCATCTCTTCCTGCTGCTAATTCTTTTGACTTTAAATTTTTCCAAGAGAACATCTTAAATGCATACCAGCATATCCCAGAGGCCCATAGACAGAAAGTTAGAGGTATAAAAAGAGCACATCAGACCATTTCTGATTTTGCAAGAGTTCAAATGAATCATTTTGATAAATGGGTAAAAGCACTTTCCATAACAGATTTTGAGACTTTGTGAAACCACATAATGACAGAGGAGATTTTAGGTTATCTACCAGAGAAATTAGCCTTGTTTATAGCTGAACATAAACAGACCAATGACATTATGAAACTAGCCAAGCTAGGAGACGAACACGAACTACTCACTAAGGGGCCTTTTCGAGCACAATCAAATACTTATAATTCTAAGAGTAATTATCATGTTCCTAAATCTCATATTTTCCAGGCAAGACCAGCTAACTCACCTACTCCCCTGAACTCTTCTTCTGTAAAGCCAAAGATTGAGAAACAGCAGACAGGGTTGTCACCCTTCAAATAATGTAGTTTCTAAACCTGCAGTTGGTTCGGTTGTTTCGACCACTGGCAGATATTGCACGCATTGCAGGAGAAGAGGTCATGTGGTAAATTCCTGTTATGCCTTGCACCCTGAGTGCAAGGCATAACAGACCTACCCCACCCTCATAATCAGAGCGGTAGGTCTGATTATGAAACGGGGGTTGCAAGCAAATATTTCTAATGTTGTTCCAGTCATGCCCAATTGGATGACTAACTTTAAACCGTACCTATATTCGGGTACCTTACTTTGAACCAGTGGAAGCTGGAAGCTAGTGCAGTTATTGAGGGATACTGGTGCTTCCCAATCTCTAATCTCTCACCGTGCTCTTGCCGATGTTAGCACAGAAGACACTGGTGAAGTAGTATTATTGAAAGGTATTGGAGATCATGTCCAGCGTGTACTATTAGTTAAAATTCACCTAAAGTCATCTATTACACCAGGTTGGTGCACTGTAGCAGTTAGTGAGCAGTTGACCATCCCTGGGGTTGATGTTATTGTGGGTAATGATTTTGACAAGTGTCAAGTTAGTGGGACAGAGTGTCCTATCATGTTTACTAACCCTAACTGTGTGCTGGCTCAACCGGATGCGGATTATGGTGTCATCTATCCAGCCTGTGTTGTGACCAGATCCATGGGTAAGCAGGGTGAGGTAAATCCTATGACTTCCAAGGTGGATGTTGTCGAGGGCAGGACCCCTTCAGACAGAGAGGTGGAAGTGGTCCTTGCGGATACATTCTTAGCTCACGCGGATGTCGAGAGTGAGGCTGGTGCCAAAGCCCTGATTTATTCTGACCCAGAGGATGGTCTGGAAGAGGTGGCACAGGTACCAGTTCCTTGCTCGCTCGCTCCAGCTATTGAGTCCCAGACCTTGAGTGAGTTGCAGAGTACTGATCTGATACTGATTGAGTGAGTTGCAGAGTACTGATCTGATACTGATTGAGTGAGTTGCAGAGTATCAGAAGCAGCTGATACTTTTAATACCTTGGATGAGAGTACGGGTTGCTACTTCAATGATCGATGTTTGATGAGACGATGGAGACCACCAGGAACTCCCTTATCAGATGATTGTGAGTCTAGGACCTAGCTCGTCGTACCCAAGGAGTATAGGGAGCAGGTATTGCAAGCTGCCCATGATGGCCTTATGGGAGGTCACCAAGGGATTTCCAATATGTATCATAAAATATGTAAGTTTTTCTATTGGCCAAAACGCAAAAAAGTATGTGGTCAGATATTGTCACAATTGTGTTGTATGTTGTAGTGCCAGAGGAGCCTTTTACACATTTGGTGTTGGATTGTGTCGGTCCATTACCCCGAACTAAATCAGGAAAAATGTTTATGTTTACTATCCTAAGTATGACCACCAGGTTCCCTGAAGCATATGCCTTGCGTAACATTAGGGCTTCTACCCTCATAAAGCACTTGGAACGGTTTTTTTTCATTATTTGGTATGCCCCATAACATTCAAACTGATAATGGGAGCAATTTTTGTTCCAAAACCTTTAAAACTTTCTGTAGTTCTTTTGGAATTCAACATAACTTCTGTAGTCCTTACCATCCTCAGAGTCAAGGGGGAATCGAGTAGTTCCATCAAACCTTAAAACATATGTTTAAAACAACTGGGGAAGATTCACCCAGACATTGAGATGACAATTTACCATTCGTAATATTTGCTGCCATGGACGGGTTGCACACTGCCCTAGGCTGCTCCCCATTTTATCTTGTGTTTGGACATCAGGTGAGAGGACCCTTAAAAATGTTGCAGGAGAAAATGTTGGAAGATGTAACAGCTAGACAGAGTGAACGATACCTGAAGGATGTGAAGAGCAAGCTGTCTCGAACGAAGGAGTTGGCGTTACAACATCTGGGCTAGTCACAACAGGTAATGAAGGAGCGGCATGATAAGCGGTTCAAGGCCAAACTCAGAGTTTTTGATTCAGGAGATTTAGTAATGGTCTTGAAGCCTCGTATGGGGACTTCTATGTCACACAAAATTGTAGGACCTTATAGAGTGGTAAAACGTCTCGTGAACTTACCAATAAAGTCTGTAACCCCAAACATAACCGTCAGTCAATGGTTGTGCATGTGAATCGTTTGAAGGCTTATTGTGGGCCCAGTATTGTGGCTTGTTGTGTTAATGAGGAGGTAAACCCTGAGGAGACAATTGTTGTAGGGGAAGATGGTAATCCTCTTTTATCTAATTCCAGTTCCGGGGAAGAATTGTTGTGTCATTTGCAGGATGAACAGAGAGCAGAGTTCCAGGACCTTTTGAAGACGTTCTCCAACTTGATGAGGAGGTCCCCACTCAGCCACCTCTCATTACTCATGATGTTCAACTGACAGGTAACTCCAATTCGGCTACTCCCATATCGAGTGACCCCTGGGAAACGACGTATCATCAAGGAGGAAGTTGATTATCTTCTTCACCATGGTTTCATTCGACCCAGCCAGAGCACTTGGAGTTCACCGTGTTTAGTGGTACCAAAACCAGATGGAAAATGGCGGTTAGTAGTGGGCTTTAGGAAGTTAAACAAGGTAACTGTAGTTGATGTATACCCACTACCTTTGCTAGAAGACTGCATTGACCAAATTGGTCATGCTAAATATGTATCAAAACTAGACGTATCTAAAGGGGTATCGCCAGACACTACTTACTAACTTTGCTAGGGAAGTGACAGCTTTTATTACCCCTGATGGAGTATTTGAATTTAATGTGATGCCATTTGAACTGAGAAATGCCCCAGCAACTTTTCAAAAGTTGATGAATTCTTTGCTAAAAGATGTGCCAGATTGTACAGCATACTTAGATGATATTGTGATTTTTAGTAAGTGCTGGGAAGACTATATTTCTAGTTTGAAACAATTGTTTGCAGTGTTACAACATGCTAATCTAACTGTAAATGTAAATAAATGTAGCTGGGCTAAGGTAACAATAATTTACTTGGGACATGAGGTCGGACAAGGTAAGATAGTCCCGTTGCAAGACAAGATCCAGGCAATCGTGGATTACCCAGTACTAACGAGCAGAAATCCGTGCAGATGTTTATTGGGATGTGTGCATATTATAGAAGATATTGTAAGAATTTTTCAATTGTAGCTGCACCTATAACTAATCTTCTTAGAAAGTAGGTAAAGTTCAAGTGGACACAGGAGTGTCAGAAATCTTTTCAGAAGTTGAAAGGAATACTCTCAACGTCACCTGTATTAGCCAGTCCACAATTTCATGAGCCATTTATAATGCACATAGACGCTTCGGATCTAGGAGCAGGTGCGGTTCTTTCCTAGGTAGGACCAGATGATTTAGAGCACCATGTATAATATTTTTCTCGTAAATTTAATAAGGCACAAACTAATTAGTCTGTGGTAGGGAAGGAAGCTCTTTGTTTGATTTTGTCGGTTAAGAAGTTTGAAACATACCTGTCAGGTAATCAAGTAGTCATATACACAGATCATAATCCCCTGACATTCATTAACTCCATGAAATGTAAGAACCAAAGAATTCTTAGGTGGTCTTTGATTTTACAAGAGTTCAACATAGTAATTAGACATATCCTTGGAAGGCAAAATGTAATTGCTGATGTCTTATCCAGGGGATTCCCCATTGCAGTCCCCTAATGTGAATTGTTCTATACATGAGCATGTCTTTACCTTTTGGTTATTTCATATGTTTCATTTAATTGATCGTTTTATACATTGATTTTGTGTTGTTGGAGTACTCAATGCTTTACCTTATGTAGTCAAAAAATTAAATTAACCTTCACTTAAATTCATTTTTCTTTAAGGACAGGGAGGGATGTTACAAATCCATATATTTGATTCTAATATTTTTCATGATAAATATGTATATCCAACATTTCTTTCCTCAGTTATTTATATAAAACATTGTATCCAGTTGTGTTCCAGTATCTATATATGTTTGACTTAAATGTAGCATGCTGTAGTGTGCCTGTATTTGATATTTTGTTAATGCTATTGCATGTTCATTCCTGTGGGGGGAGACCGTGGCGTCTCATGGGGGAATGACCATATTTGGGATGTTCCAGTAATGCGTGCAGTGTATCAAGCTAGCGTCACTGATTCACCCCTGTAATTATTCCTGTTTATTGATTGTACTTAATTTCTTATTTACACCTTAGCAATGGTATAGGCATATAAGTTTAGTTATAATTATGTTCTTAAGTATTACTCTCTGATAGTAGGGTATCTAGAGGTTTCATGTGGATTTTAGTTGGTCACTTGTAGACACCATGCCGTGCATGCTCCAGCAACGCCAGTCGCGTGGGTGGAGCTGGCTGGCATGGACATGTTGTGAGATAAGTCTGTGGTACTTGTTTATTGTTTAGTAACATAGCTAATTTCCTGGTTAGACCATTATGTGCATACCCATCTATCCATTTAAGTTTTTAAAATAGTGATCAGTTCTTATATAATGATATTGTGTTATTGTATTCTGGTGCATTAATATTTCTGGCTGCCTGTATTTCCATTTGTATGTTTGTATGTTCTTTGTTACCTTTACTTTAAGTATATTGCTTTGTTGAGTAAGCAGTTGACTTATTTACCCTAGACACTTTTAGTAAGCAAGGCCGTATTATTGTATATTTTTTTTTACAACTGCAAACAGAGGAACCATACCCAGAGGTCAAGAGTCATAACACTGACAACGGTAGCAATTTTCGGTCTGCAGAGTTCAAACGATTTTGTGAGAAGTAGCATATAGAACATCGCGTGTCCAGCACTTATCATCCACAGAGTCAAGGTGTCTTGGAGAGATTTCACCAAACTATGAAGCAGATGTTACAAACTTGTTGAAGACTAGACGTAATGGGGATGAGGACTTACCTTTTATCTTGTTTGCAGCTCGAAATATTTTACAACATTCCTTGGATTGTTCTCCTTTCCAATTAGTTTTCGGACACCAAGTGAGAGGCCCAATCCAGTTGTTGAGTGAAAGGTTGTTAGGAAACGTCTCTCTTCCTGATGGAAGCCGTCTGTTGAGTGAGATCCAGTCGAAGTTGAAGAAGTACCAAAACGTGGCAAGCGAGCACCTGAGAAAGTCGCAGTTGAAGATGAAACAACACCATAACAAGCAGTTCAGAGTAAAGCCGAGATGTTTTCAGGCATGTGATCTTGTTCTTGTTTTAAAGTCCAGAATGGAAACTGCTTTAGCTCATCATTTTGAAGGTCCGTTTGAAGTTGTTTGCAGACGATCTGAGTTAACTTATAAAATTAAAAGTCTACAGGACCCTTCCAAGGTCATGGTAGTGCACATTAACAGGTTAAAAGCATTTCAAGGCTCCAGGCCAGTGGCATGTGTGGTACAGGACACAGTCACCCCTGAGAACCATATATCTCATGACTTGTCTAATCATACCTTTTGTAATTCTAGCTTTGAGATGTTGGGACGCTTGGATGAGGTTAAATAGGGAGAGTTGCGAATGTTACTACACCAGTATTCTAATCTGTTTGGAGAAGTTCCTACCCAGACCTCTGTTTTGAGCCATGCTATTCAGTTCACAGACACCTTGACTTTCACAGGTCTGGGAAAGTCAAGGAGTAATGGCACCTTGAGCCAGCCTGCCCGTGGGTGACACTGTATCCAAACTCCCTGAGTCAACTGACCCTCAACTTTCAACTCTCTCTTGCTCATTTACAGACATAACTCACTCATGAACTTCTAATTAAATATACGGCAAAGTAAAGAGTATAAGGCACAACCTTACATAATAAGAATTCAATACATTAGAGAATTTATCAGGATATAAAAATATATACACAAAGATTTAATATTGATAAGACAAGGTAACGCTGGCGCAAGTCGGTACATCACGGGGGGTGGGGGGTTGGGGGAGTGGAAGTGGGGTTAGAGAGGATTCAATGACGTTGGCCAACTGTTTATACCTATGTATACATGAATATAAAAGTGAAGTAGATATATAAAACCTGTGTATCAACAGCTTGTCTAGGTGGAAAGCATTTCTAAGTGCCATAATTTCTTTAAATGTCATGACAAGAGGACAATGCAAGGCACAACACTAAAATGGAAACTACGCAGTATACATGTGAGTAATACATCCGAGACCTAAATGTATATATTCTCTTTCATGGTCAACATTATGTTACCTATACAGCACTTATGTAGCATTACATACAATAAGCATACAAGGATGTTTTTCAGACTTCATGATATTAGGCTACTGTTATAACTATACTTCTAAATATATATCCACAATTACATGGCATACATCTTTGATACTGAAATAGAATGTACTTAGTTGTGTATCCATACATTGACAATACATAAAGTTATAATAATATACTATCACAAAAGATTAGATACTACTTACAATATTCGTGATACGAGGCTATCAGCCAAGATATCACTGTATAGTTTGAGCACATCATACACCGCTCTCAGTATGATCATACTAGTGTATACGTGGTCATAACATCCCTCCATCGCAATAAATGAGTACAATGTAAGACACAGTGTACACATTCTTACAGACATGGACCGCAAAAACACACATCATGAATAATACATATATATTCACAATAATCTACATGAGCTGCACAAATATACGGTGCAAGCACAAATACCGCATCAACTACTACAGTATACAGAATGTATATATATATAATATATATAATATGAATATAACATCATCAAGTTTTAAATCAATTACATGTAACTCAGCACTTACAAGTAATTATTATCATTATCTCATGATGGTAAATCAGGAAATTTTAGGGTGGGTTTCAACATAGGTTTTCTCAGGGAAACTTTTAAACAAGGCATCAGCCAGAACATTTAACTTTCCAGGAATATGATGAATATGGAGATTGAATTCCTGCAGATACAAAGACCACCTCAAAAATTTTTGATTATGGATTTTCGTTCTGTCAATAAATATTAAAGAATTATGGTCCGTATATACAACTACCTTATTTCCATGTAAATATACCTCAAACTTCTTGCATGCCAACACAAGAGCATAAGCCTCCTTTTCAACAACAGAGTAATTTCTCTCTGTACTTGAGAACTTTAACGAAAAATAGTATACAGGATGCTCAACATTATCACATCCAATCTGGATTAGGACAGCACCTGCACCCAAATCAGAAGCATCGATATACATGATAAAAGACTTAGTGAAATCAGGACTAGCGAGGACTGGGGTTGAAGATAAGATACCTTTTAAACCATCAAAGGCTTCTTGACACTGGGGAGTCCACTTAAATTTAGTTCTCTGCTGCAACAAAACAGTCAGAGGTGAAGCTACCATAGAAAAGTTCTTACAGTACCTACGGTAATAGACACATATCCCTAAAAATCGTTGAACTTGTTTTTTTGTTAGTCAAGATAGGATAATTAACAATGACATTAATTTTATCAGATAAAGGCATTATACATTGAGACCTTGACCAACCTCGTGCCCTAGATAAACAATTGTACCTCTAGCAAAGTTACACTTCTTAGGGTTAACAGTAAGATTGGCCTCTTCCAACTTAGCAAACAACAAATTTAAACCCTGTAAATGGTCTTGCCAAGAATGAATAAACAAACCAGTGTCATCTAAATAAGGACGGAAATTGGGAATATCCTGCAACAACAAATTCATTAATCTCTGGAAAGTTGCTGGGGCATTCTTAAGACCAAAAGGCATAACGTTAAACTGAAAACAACCATCAGGTGTTACAAAAGCTGAATATTCACTGGCTCGACTTGTCAAAGGCACTTGATGATAACCTTTTGACAAATCGAGTTTAGATATTGATTGACAGTGACCAATCTAGTCAATATAATCATCAAGCAATGGCAATGGGAAAGTGTTTACTTCAGTTACCTTATTTAACCGCCTGTAATCAGTACACAGGCGCCAACTCCCATCCGGTTTAGGAACTAACACATATGGTGAACACCAAGAACTCTGACTGGGTGTAACTAGATCATTTTCCAGGAGGAACTCCACTTCCCTCCTGATAATATCTCTATTTTCTGGAGATACTCTATACGGATGCATACGAATAGGGGGTGGTGTCTGTGAACTGAATAGCATGGCTCAAAACAGAGGTCTGGGTAGGAACTTCTCCAAACAGATTAGAATACTGGTGTAGTAACATTCGCAACTCTCCCTATTTAACCTCATCCAAGCGTCCCACCATCTCAAAGCTAGAATTACAAAAGGTATGATTAGACAAGTCATGAGATATATGGTTCTCAGGGGTGACTGTGTCCTGTACCACACATGACACTGGCCTGGAGCCTTGAAATGCTTTTAACCTGTTAATGTGCACTACCATGACCTTGGAAGGGTCCTGTAGACTTTTAATTTTATAAGTTAACTCAGATCGTCTGCAAACAACTTCAAACGGACCTTCAAAATGATGAGCTAAAGCAGTTTCCATTCTGGACTTTAAAACAAGAACAAGATCACATGCCTGAAAACATCTCGGCTTTACTCTGAACTGCTTGTTATGGTGTTGTTTCATCTTCAACTGCGACTTTCTCAGGTGCTCGCTTGCCACGTTTTGGTACTTCTTCAACTTCGACTGGATCTCACTCAACAGACGGCTTCCATCAGGAAGAGAGACGTTTCCTAACAACCTTTCACTCAACAACTGGATTGGGCCTCTCACTTGGTGTCCGAAAACTAATTGGAAAGGAGAACAATCCAAGGAATGTTGTAAAATATTTCGAGCTGCAAACAAGATAAAAGGTAAGTCCTCATCCCCATTACGTCTTGTCTTCAACAAGTTTGTAACATCTGCTTCATAGTTTGGTGAAATCTCTCCAAGACACCTTGACTCTGTGGATGATAAGTGCTGGACACGCGATGTTCTATATGCTACTTCTCACAAAATCGTTTGAACTCTGCAGACCGAAAATTGCTACCGTTGTCAGTGTTATGACTCTTGACCTCTGGGTATGGTTCCTCTGTTTGCAGTTGTAAAAAAAAATATACAATAATACGGCCTTGCTTACTAAAAGTGTCTAGGGTAAATAAGTCAACTGCTTACTCAACAAAGCAATATACTTAAAGTAAAGGTAACAAAGAACATACAAACATACAAATGGAAATACAGGCAGCCAGAAATATTAATGCACCAGAATACAATAACACAATATCATTATATAAGAACTGATCACTATTTTAAAAACTTAAATGGATAGATGGGTATGCACATAATGGTCTAACCAGGAAATTAGCTATGTTACTAAACAATAAACAAGTACCACAGACTTATCTCACAACATGTCCATGCCAGCCAGCTCCACCCACGCGACTGGCGTTGCTGGAGCATGCACGGCATGGTGTCTACAAGTGACCAACTAAAATCCACATGAAACCTCTAGATACCCTGCTATCAGAGAGTAATACTTAAGAACATAATTATAACTAAACTTATATGCCTATACCACTGCTAAGGTGTAAATAAGAAATTAAGTACAATCAATAAACAGGAATAATTACAGGGGTGAATCAGTGACGCTAGCTTGATACACTGCACGCATTACTGGAACATCCCAAATATGGTCATTCCCCCATGAGACGCCACGGTCTCCCCCCACAGGAATGAACATGCAATAGCATTAACAAAATATCAAATACAGGCACACTACAGCATGCTACATTTAAGTCAAACATATATAGATACTGGAACACAACTGGATACAATGTTTTATATAAATAACTGAGGAAAGAAATGTTGGATATACATATTTATCATGAAAAATATTAGAATCAAATATATGGATTTGTAACATCCCTCCCTGTCCTTAAAGAAAAATGAATTTAAGTGAAGGTTAATTTAATTTTTTGACTACATAAGGTAAAGCATTGAGTACTCCAACAACACAAAATCAATGTATAAAACGATCAATTAAATGAAACATATGAAATAACCAAAAGGTAAAGACATGCTCATGTATAGAACAATTCACATTAGGGGACTGCAATGGGGAATCCCCTGGATAAGACATCAGCAATTACATTTTGCCTTCCAAGGATATGTCTAATTACTATGTTGAACTCTTGTAAAATCAAAGACCACCTAAGAATTCTTTGGTTCTTACATTTCATGGAGTTAATGAATGTCAGGGGATTATGATTTGTGTATATGACTACTTGATTACCTGACAGGTATGTTTCAAACTTCTTAACCGACAAAATCAAACAAAGAGCTTCCTTCCCTACCACAGACTAATTAGTTTGTGCCTTATCAAATTTACGAGAAAAATATTATACATGGTGCTCTAAATCATCTGGTCCTACCTGGGAAAGAACCGCACCTGCTCCTAGATCCGAAGCGTCTATGTGCATTATAAATGGCTCATGAAATTGTGGACTGGCTAATACAGGTGACGTTGAGAGTATTCCTTTCAACTTCTGAAAAGATTTCTGACACTCCTGTGTCCACTTGAACTTTACCTACTTTCTAAGAAGATTAGTTATAGGTGCAGCTACAATTGAAAAATTCTTACAATATCTTCTATAATATGCACACATCCCAATAAACATCTGCACGGATTTCTGCTCGTTAGTACTGGGTAATCCACGATTGCCTGGATCTTGTCTTGCAACGGGACTATCTTACCTTGTCCGACCTCATGTCCCAAGTAAATTATTGTTACCTTAGCCCAGCTACATTTATTTACATTTACAGTTAGATTAGCATGTTGTAACACTGCAAACAATTGTTTCAAACTAGAAATATAGTCTTCCCAGCACTTACTAAAAATCACAGTATCATCTAAGTATGCTGTACAATCTGGCACATCTTTTAGCAAAGAATTCATCAACTTTTGAAAAGTTGCTGGGGCATTTCTCAGTTCAAATGGCATCACATTAAATTCAAATACACCATCAGGGGTAATAAAAGCTGTCACTTCCCTAGCAAAGTTAGTAAGTAGTGTCTGGCGATACCCCTTTAGATACGTCTAGTTTTGATACATATTTAGCATGACCAATTTGGTCAATGCAGTCTTCTAGCAAAGGTAGTGGGTATACATCAACTACAGTTACCTTGTTTAACTTCCTAAAGCCCACTACTAACCGCCATTTTCCATCTGGTTTTGGTACCACTAAACACGGTGAACTCCAAGTGCTCTGGCTGGGTCGAATGAAACCATGGTGAAGAAGATAATCAACTTCCTCCTTGATGATACGTCGTTTCCCAGGGGTCACTCGATATGGGAGTAGCCGAATTGGAGTTACCTGTCAGTTGAACATCATGAGTAATGAGAGGTGGCTGAGTGGGGACCTCCTCATCAAGTTGGAGAACGTCTTCAAAAGGTCCTGGAACTCTGCTCTCTGTTCATCCTGCAAATGACACAACAATTCTTCCCCGGAACTGGAATTAGATAAAAGAGGATTACCATCTTCCCCTACAACAATTGTCTCCTCAGGGTTTACCTCCTCATTAACACAACAAGCCACAATACTGGGCCCACAATAAGCCTTCAAACGATTCACATGCACAACCATTGACTGACGGTTATGTTTGGGGTTACAGACTTTATTGGTAAGTTCACGAGACGTTTTACCACTCTATAAGGTCCTACAATTTTGTGTGACATAGAAGTCCCCATACGAGGCTTCAAGACCATTACTAAATCTCCTGAATCAAAAACTCTGAGTTTGGCCTTGAACCGCTTATCATGCCGCTCCTTCATTACCTGTTGTGACTAGCCCAGATGTTGTAACGCCAACTCCTTCGTTCGAGACAGCTTGCTCTTCACATCCTTCAGGTATCGTTCACTCTGTCTAGCTGTTACATCTTCCAACATTTTCTCCTGCAACATTTTTAAGGGTCCTCTCACCTGATGTCCAAACACAAGATAAAATGGGGAGCAGCCTAGGGCAGTGTGCAACCCGTCCATGGCAGCAAATATTACGAATGGTAAATTGTCATCCCAATGTCTGGGTGAATCTTCCCCAGTTGTTTTAAACATATGTTTTAAGGTTTGATGGAACTACTCGATTCCCCCTTGACTCTGAGGATGGTAAGGACTACAGAAGTTATGTTGAATTCCAAAAGAACTACAGAAAGTTTTAAAGGTTTTGGAACAAAAATTGCTCCCATTATCAGTTTGAATGTTATGGGGCATACCAAATAATGAAAAAAAACCGTTCCAAGTGCTTTATGAGGGTAGAAGCCCTAATGTTACGCAAGGCATATGCTTCAGGGAACCTGGTGGTCATACTTAGGATAGTAAACATAAACATTTTTCCTGATTTAGTTCGGGGTAATGGACCGACACAATCCAACACCAAATGTGTAAAAGGCTCCTCTGGCACTACAACATACAACACAATTGTGACAATATCTGACCACATACTTTTTTGCGTTTTGGCCAATAGAAAAACTTACATATTTTATGATACATATTGGAAATCCCTTGGTGACCTCCCATAAGGCCATCATGGGCAGCTTGCAATACCTGCTCCCTATACTCCTTGGGTACGACGAGCTAGGTCCTAGACTCACAATCATCTGATAAGGGAGTTCCTGGTGGTCTCCATCGTCTCATCAAACATCGATCATTGAAGTAGCAACCCGTACTCTCATCCAAGGTATTAAAAGTATCAGCTGCTTCTGATACTCTGCAACTCACTCAATCAGTATCAGATCAGTACTCTGCAACTCACTCAAGGTCTGGGACTCAATAGCTGGAGCGAGCGAGCAAGGAACTGGTACCTGTGCCACCTCTTCCAGACCATCCTCTGGGTCAGAATAAATCAGGGCTTTGGCACCAGCCTCACTCTCGACATCCGCGTGAGCTAAGAATGTATCCGCAAGGACCACTTCCACCTCTCTGTCTGAAGGGGTCCTGCCCTCGACAACATCCACCTTGGAAGTCATAGGATTTACCTCACCCTGCTTACCCATGGATCTGGTCACAACACAGGCTGGATAGATGACACCATAATCCGCATCCGGTTGAGCCAGCACACAGTTAGGGTTAGTAAACATGATAGGACACTCTGTCCCACTAACTTGACACTTGTCAAAATCATTACCCACAATAACATCAACCCCAGGGATGGTCAACTGCTCACTAACTGCTACAGTGCACCAACCTGGTGTAATAGATGACTTTAGGTGAATTTTAACTAATAGTACACGCTGGACATGATCTCCAATACCTTTCAATAATACTACTTCACCAGTGTCTTCTGTGCTAACATCGGCAAGAGCACGGTGAGAGATTAGAGATTGGGAAGCACCAGTATCCCTCAATAACTGCACTAGCTTCCAGCTTCCACTGGTTCAAAGTAAGGTACCCGAATATAGGTACGGTTTAAAGTTAGTCATCCAATTGGGCATGACTGGAACAACATTAGAAATATTTGCTTGCAACCCCCGTTTCATAATCAGACCTACCGCTCTGATTATGAGGGTGGGGTAGGTCTGTTATGCCTTGCACTCAGGGTGCAAGGCATAACAGGAATTTACCACATGACCTCTTCTCCTGCAATGCGTGCAATATCTGCCAGTGGTCGAAACAACCGAACCAACTGCAGGTTTAGAAACTACATTATTTGAAGGGTGACAACCCTGTCTGCTGTTTCTCAATCTTTGGCTTTACAGAAGAAGAGTTCAGGGGAGTAGGTGAGTTAGCTGGTCTGGCCTGGAAAATATGAGATTTAGGAACATGATAATTACTCTTAGAATTATAAGTATTTGATTGTGCTCGAAAAGGCCCCTTAGTGAGTAGTTCGTGTTCGTCTCCTAGCTTGGCTAGTTTCATAATGTCATTGGTCTGTTTATGTTCAGCTATAAACAAGGCTAATTTCTCTGGTAGATAACCTAAAATCTCCTCTGTCATTATGTGGTTTCACAAAGTCTCAAAATCTGTTATGGAAAGTGCTTTTACCCATTTATCAAAATGATTCATTTGAACTCTTGCAAAATCAGAAATGGTCTGATGTGCTCTTTTTATACCTCTAACTTTCTGTCTATGGGCCTCTGGGATATGCTGGTATGCATTTAAGATGTTCTCTTGGAAAAATTTAAAGTCAAAAGAATTAGCAGCAGGAAGAGATGCAAAGTTTTCCTGGGTTTTTCCCTTAAATTGCCCCTGCATGATGACAACCCATTGATCCACAGGCCAATTCATACTGACTGCTAACTTCTGGAAACGCAAAAAGAATATTTCTGGGTCCTCCTCATTGAATTGAGGTAAATCTACATTTTTCCTAAACTTAAAAGAACTATCAGTACTATCTGTATGATTACTAGTGTCACCATGCCCTGCTGCAATTCTCTGTTCCTCTAGTCTGTTATTATTTATTGCTATACTCTGTTGAATTTCCTATTGCTGCCGCCTAACATCTTCTAGTTGCAACTGAACTTCAATTCTTTTGCTCTGTGCTTCTAGTTCCACTTGTTTTTGTTGATTTGAGCCTCAATCTCAAGTTGTCTTTGTTGTTTCTGAGCCTCGAGCATCTGCTGCTGAGTCTCCAACTCCAGCTGTTTTTGGCGATTCTGCATCTCCAACCTCTGTTTCTCTGCTTCTAACTTAGCCATCTCTAGCTTAGATTCCATCTCAACTTTAGAATTGTCAACTGGTCATTTCATTCTTCTTCTAATTCCTCTAACTACTCCTCGTTAAGTTTCTCCTCCTCCACCAAGTGTGTGACAATGACTCTTACTAGCTGAGCCTTTAACATTCTCCTGGAAAATGTCGTATTTAATTGTTCAGCCAAGTACAACAACCCAGGCTTCTTCAAGTTTTTAATTTCACCAAAATTTGGATGTTCCACCAACACAGCAACTTGTTCCTCCATTGTCAGCTTAATTAACACAACTAGCAATTACAACAACACTGAAGGTTTACTTGGCCCCTGGCACAAGCTGTACACTTATCTCAATCGTGAAGTGTTGAGATAACTTCCACAAGCAGCTCAGAATGAAACTGGAAAGTGGTACACAGGCTTGGTTAGGTATCACTAGTAACCACACAGTACCTAGGAAGATATTAACAATTAATAACATGCACCACTATTTTGTTCATTAAATTATGGGAATCAATTATCAACATAGGCCCTCATTTTCTTATGACCCTTGACCTCTGGGTATGATTCATCTGTTTGCGCTCTAAAAAAATTATATAATAATATGGCCTTGCCTACTAAAAGTGTCTAGGGTAAATAAGTCAACTGCTTACTCAACAAAGCAATATACTTAAAGTAAGGGTAACAAAGAACATACAAATGGAAATACAGGCAGCCAGAAATATTAATGCACCAGAATACAATAACACAATATCATTATATAAGAACTGATCACTATTTTAAAAACTTAAATGGATAGATGGGTGTGCACATAATGGTCTAACCAGGAAATCAGCTATGTTACTAAACAATAAACAAGTACCACAGACTTATCTCACAACATGTCCATGCCAGCCAGCTCCACCCACGCGACTGGCGTTGCTGGAGCATGCACGGCATGGTGTCTACAAGTGACCAACTAAAACCCACATGAAACCTCTAGATACCCTGCTATCAGAGAGTAATACTTAAGAACATAATTACAACTAAACTTATATGCCTATACCACTGCTAAGGTGTAAATAAGAAATTAAGTACAATCAATAAACAGGAATAATTACAGGGGTGAATCAGTGACGCTAGCTTGATACACTGCACGCATTACTGGAACATCCCAAATATGGTCATTCCCCCATGAGACGCCACGGTCTCCCCCCACAGGAATGAACATGCAATAGCATTAACAAAATATCAAATACAGGCACACTACAGCATGCTACATTTAAGTCAAACATATATAGATACTGGAACACAACTGGATACAATGTTTTATATAAATAACTGAGGAAAGAAATGTTGGATATACATATTTATCATGAAAAATATTAGAATCAAATATATGGATTTGTAACATCCCTCCCTGTCCTTAAAGAAAAATGAATTTAAGTGAAGGTTAATTTAATTTTTTGACTACATAAGGTAAAGCATTGAGTACTCCAACAACACAAAATCAATGTATAAAACGATCAATTAAATGAAACATATGAAATAACCAAAAGGTAAAGACATGCTCATGTATAGAACAATTCACATTAGGGGACTGCAATGGGGAATCCCCTGGATAAGACATCAGCAATTACATTTTGCCTTCCAAGGATATGTCTAATTACTATGTTGAACTCTTGTAAAATCAAAGACCACCTAAGAATTCTTTGGTTCTTACATTTCATGGAGTTAATGAATGTCAGGGGATTATGATTTGTGTATATGACTACTTGATTACCTGACAGGTATGTTTCAAACTTCTTAACCGACAAAATCAAACAAAGAGCTTCCTTCCCTACCACAGACTAATTAGTTTGTGCCTTATCAAATTTACGAGAAAAATATTATACATGGTGCTCTAAATCATCTGGTCCTACCTGGGAAAGAACCGCACCTGCTCCTAGATCCGAAGCGTCTATGTGCATTATAAATGGCTCATGAAATTGTGGACTGGCTAATACAGGTGACGTTGAGAGTATTCCTTTCAACTTCTGAAAAGATTTCTGACACTCCTGTGTCCACTTGAACTTTACCTACTTTCTAAGAAGATTAGTTATAGGTGCAGCTACAATTGAAAAATTCTTACAATATCTTCTATAATATGCACACATCCCAATAAACATCTGCACGGATTTCTGCTCGTTAGTACTGGGTAATCCACGATTGCCTGGATCTTGTCTTGCAACGGGACTATCTTACCTTGTCCGACCTCATGTCCCAAGTAAATTATTGTTACCTTAGCCCAGCTACATTTATTTACATTTACAGTTAGATTAGCATGTTGTAACACTGCAAACAATTGTTTCAAACTAGAAATATAGTCTTCCCAGCACTTACTAAAAATCACAGTATCATCTAAGTATGCTGTACAATCTGGCACATCTTTTAGCAAAGAATTCATCAACTTTTGAAAAGTTGCTGGGGCATTTCTCAGTTCAAATGGCATCACATTAAATTCAAATACACCATCAGGGGTAATAAAAGCTGTCACTTCCCTAGCAAAGTTAGTAAGTAGTGTCTGGCGATACCCCTTTAGATACGTCTAGTTTTGATACATATTTAGCATGACCAATTTGGTCAATGCAGTCTTCTAGCAAAGGTAGTGGGTATACATCAACTACAGTTACCTTGTTTAACTTCCTAAAGCCCACTACTAACCGCCATTTTCCATCTGGTTTTGGTACCACTAAACACGGTGAACTCCAAGTGCTCTGGCTGGGTCGAATGAAACCATGGTGAAGAAGATAATCAACTTCCTCCTTGATGATACGTCGTTTCCCAGGGGTCACTCGATATGGGAGTAGCCGAATTGGAGTTACCTGTCAGTTGAACATCATGAGTAATGAGAGGTGGCTGAGTGGGGACCTCCTCATCAAGTTGGAGAACGTCTTCAAAAGGTCCTGGAACTCTGCTCTCTGTTCATCCTGCAAATGACACAACAATTCTTCCCCGGAACTGGAATTAGATAAAAGAGGATTACCATCTTCCCCTACAACAATTGTCTCCTCAGGGTTTACCTCCTCATTAACACAACAAGCCACAATACTGGGCCCACAATAAGCCTTCAAACGATTCACATGCACAACCATTGACTGACGGTTATGTTTGGGGTTACAGACTTTATTGGTAAGTTCACGAGACGTTTTACCACTCTATAAGGTCCTACAATTTTGTGTGACATAGAAGTCCCCATACGAGGCTTCAAGACCATTACTAAATCTCCTGAATCAAAAACTCTGAGTTTGGCCTTGAACCGCTTATCATGCCGCTCCTTCATTACCTGTTGTGACTAGCCCAGATGTTGTAACGCCAACTCCTTCGTTCGAGACAGCTTGCTCTTCACATCCTTCAGGTATCGTTCACTCTGTCTAGCTGTTACATCTTCCAACATTTTCTCCTGCAACATTTTTAAGGGTCCTCTCACCTGATGTCCAAACACAAGATAAAATGGGGAGCAGCCTAGGGCAGTGTGCAACCCGTCCATGGCAGCAAATATTACGAATGGTAAATTGTCATCCCAATGTCTGGGTGAATCTTCCCCAGTTGTTTTAAACATATGTTTTAAGGTTTGATGGAACTACTCGATTCCCCCTTGACTCTGAGGATGGTAAGGACTACAGAAGTTATGTTGAATTCCAAAAGAACTACAGAAAGTTTTAAAGGTTTTGGAACAAAAATTGCTCCCATTATCAGTTTGAATGTTATGGGGCATACCAAATAATGAAAAAAAACCGTTCCAAGTGCTTTATGAGGGTAGAAGCCCTAATGTTACGCAAGGCATATGCTTCAGGGAACCTGGTGGTCATACTTAGGATAGTAAACATAAACATTTTTCCTGATTTAGTTCGGGGTAATGGACCGACACAATCCAACACCAAATGTGTAAAAGGCTCCTCTGGCACTACAACATACAACACAATTGTGACAATATCTGACCACATACTTTTTTGCGTTTTGGCCAATAGAAAAACTTACATATTTTATGATACATATTGGAAATCCCTTGGTGACCTCCCATAAGGCCATCATGGGCAGCTTGCAATACCTGCTCCCTATACTCCTTGGGTACGACGAGCTAGGTCCTAGACTCACAATCATCTGATAAGGGAGTTCCTGGTGGTCTCCATCGTCTCATCAAACATCGATCATTGAAGTAGCAACCCGTACTCTCATCCAAGGTATTAAAAGTATCAGCTGCTTCTGATACTCTGCAACTCACTCAATCAGTATCAGATCAGTACTCTGCAACTCACTCAAGGTCTGGGACTCAATAGCTGGAGCGAGCGAGCAAGGAACTGGTACCTGTGCCACCTCTTCCAGACCATCCTCTGGGTCAGAATAAATCAGGGCTTTGGCACCAGCCTCACTCTCGACATCCGCGTGAGCTAAGAATGTATCCGCAAGGACCACTTCCACCTCTCTGTCTGAAGGGGTCCTGCCCTCGACAACATCCACCATGGAAGTCATAGGATTTACCTCACCCTGCTTACCCATGGATCTGGTCACAACACAGGCTGGATAGATGACACCATAATCCGCATCCGGTTGAGCCAGCACACAGTTAGGGTTAGTAAACATGATAGGACACTCTGTCCCACTAACTTGACACTTGTCAAAATCATTACCCACAATAACATCAACCCCAGGGATGGTCAACTGCTCACTAACTGCTACAGTGCACCAACCTGGTGTAATAGATGACTTTAGGTGAATTTTGACTAATAGTACACGCTGGACATGATCTCCAATACCTTTCAATAATACTACTTCACCAGTGTCTTCTGTGCTAACATCGGCAAGAGCACGGTGAGAGATTAGAGATTGGGAAGCACCAGTATCCCTCAATAACTGCACTGGCTTCCAGCTTCCACTGGTTCAAAGTAAGGTACCCGAATATAGGTACGGTTTAAAGTTAGTCATCCAATTGGGCATGACTGGAACAACATTAGAAATATTTGCTTGCAACCCCCGTTTCATAATCAGACCTACCGCTCTGATTATGAGGGTGGGGTAGGTCTGTTATGCCTTGCACTCAGGGTGCAAGGCATAACAGGAATTTACCACATGACCTCTTCTCCTGCAATGCGTGCAATATCTGCCAGTGGTCGAAACAACCGAACCAACTGCAGGTTTAGAAACTACATTATTTGAAGGGTGACAACCCTGTCTGCTGTTTCTCAATCTTTGGCTTTACAGAAGAAGAGTTCAGGGGAGTAGGTGAGTTAGCTGGTCTGGCCTGGAAAATATGAGATTTAGGAACATGATAATTACTCTTAGAATTATAAGTATTTGATTGTGCTCGAAAAGGCCCCTTAGTGAGTAGTTCGTGTTCGTCTCCTAGCTTGGCTAGTTTCATAATGTCATTGGTCTGTTTATGTTCAGCTATAAACAAGGCTAATTTCTCTGGTAGATAACCTAAAATCTCCTCTGTCATTATGTGGTTTCACAAAGTCTCAAAATCTGTTATGGAAAGTGCTTTTACCCATTTATCAAAATGATTCATTTGAACTCTTGCAAAATCAGAAATGGTCTGATGTACTCTTTTTATACCTCTAACTTTCTGTCTATGGGCCTCTGGGATATGCTGGTATGCATTTAAGATGTTCTCTTGGAAAAATTTAAAGTCAAAAGAATTAGCAGCAGGAAGAGATGCAAAGTTTTCCTGGGCTTTCCCCTTAAATTGCCCCTGCATGATGACAACCCATTGATCCACAGGCCTGGTTACCTGGTTGATACCTGGTTGATGGGGTTCTGGGAGTTCTTCTACTCCCCAAGCCCGGCCCGAGGCCAGGCTCGACTTGTGAGAGTTTGGTCCACCAGGCTGTTGCTTGGAGCGGCCCGCAGGGCCACGTACCCACCACAGCCCGGCTGATCCGGAACTTCTCTTAGAAAATCGTCCAGTTTTCTCTTGAAGATGTCCACGGTTGTTCCGGCAATATTTCTTATGCTCGCTGGGAGGACGTTGAACAACCGCGGACCCCTGATGTTTATACAGTGCTCTCTGATTGTGCCTATGGCACCTCTGCTCTTCACAGGTTCAATCTTGCATTTTCTTCCATATCGTTCACTCCAGTACGTTGTTATTTTACTGTGTAGATTTGGGACCTGACCCTCCAGTATTTTCCATGTGTATATTATTTGGTATCTCTCTCGTCTCCTTTCTAGAGAGTACATTTGGAGAGCTTTGAGACGATCCCAATAATTTAGGTGTTTTATCGCGTCTATGCGTGCCGTATATGTTCTCTGTATTCCCTCTATTTCAGCAATCTCTCCTGCTCTGAAGGGGGAAGTGAGTACTGAGCAGTACTCGAGACGGGACAACACAAGTGACTTGAAGAGTACAACCATTGTGATGGGATCCCTGGATTTGAATGTTCTCGTAATCCATCCGATCATTTTTCTGGCTGACGCGATATTTGCTTGGTTATGCTCCCTAAACGTTAGATCGTCGGACATCATTATTCCCAAATCCTTGACATGCTGTTTTTCTACTATGGGAAGATTCGATTGTGTTTTGTACCCTGTATTATGTTTCAGATCCTCATTTTTGCCGTACCTGAGTACCTGAAATTTATCACTGTTAAACATCATGTTATTTTCTGCTGCCCAATTAAAAACTTTGTTGACATCTGCTTGTAGTTTTTCAATGTCTTCAGCAGAGGTAATTTTCATGCTGATTTTTGTGTCATCTGCAAAGGACGACACGAAGCTGTGGCGTGTATTTTTGTCTATATCAGATATGAGAATAAGGAACAGTAGCGGTGCAAGGACTGTACCTTGAGGTACAGAGCTTTTAACATCGCTTGGACTCGATTTTATCTGATTGACTGTTACTCTTTGTGTTCTGTTCGACAGAAAATTGAGTATCCAGCGTCCTACTTTTCCAGTTATTCCCATTGACCTCATTTTGTGAGCTATCACCATACATTTGTCACATTTGGTCACATGGTCACATTTGTCGAACGCCTTTGCAAAGTCTGTGTATACAACATCTGCATTTTGCTTTTCTTCTAGGGCTTCTGTGATTTTGTCATAGTGGTTGAGTAACTGTGACAGACAGGATCTTCCCGCTCTAAATCCATGTTGTCCTGGATTGTGCAATTCATTGTTTTCCATAAAACTAGAAATTTGATTCCTAATCACTCTTTCAAACACTTTTATTATGTGTGATGTTAGTGCAACTGGCCTATAATTTTTTGCCAAGGCTTTACTTCCCCCCTTGTGCAACGGAGCTATATCTGCAGATTTAAGTGCTGCTGGTATCTCCCCTGTATCCAGGCTCTTTCTCCATATTACGCTGAGTGCTCTCGCTACTGGTACTTTACATTTCTTTATGAATATTGAATTCCATGAGTCAGGCCCAGGAGCTGAGTGCATAGGCATATTATCAATTTCTCTTTCAAAGTCTTCCGAGTTTGTGGTAATATCCGTTATATTATCTGCAGCTTGAATGTCATTCATAAAGAAGCTGTCTGGGTCATCAACTTTCATGTTGTTTATTGGTGTGCTAAACATAGCCTCATACTGGCTTCTTAGAATTTCACTAATCTCTTTGTTGTCCTCTGTGTACGTACCTTCATTTGTAATTAACGGTCCAATACTGGTCGAGGTTTTGGATTTTGATTTTGCGTATGTGAAAAAATATTTCGGATTTTTCCTTATCTCTTGTATAGCTTTCTGTTCCAATTCAATTTCCTCAGACTCATATGATCGCTTCAACGTTTGTTCTATTTCCTCAATCTCCCTGCTTAGGCTTGTTTTCCTTGCTTGTGATAGTTGTGTCTGCCGAAGCATTTCCGTTATTTTTTTCCTTCTCCTGTACAGTCGTCTGCGTTCTCTTTCTAGAGTGGTCCTCTTTCTGCCCCTCCTCACAGGCACGTGCTTCAAGCAGACCTTGTAAGCTTCAGCTGTCAGTTGAGCTATTCCCTGTGTGGGAGTTTTGTCGCTTAAGACCGTCTCCCATTGAATGGTTGCAAGGTCTACATTTATTTTTTCCCAGTCAATCCTCTTATTGTTGAAATTGAATTGATTGAATATTCCTTCTCGCTTGTTGGGTCTCTTAGACCTACTACCGTTATTTATGCTAGTTCGCACTTCAATGAGCTTATGGTCTGAGTATGAAGTATCTGAGATTGTGATATCCCTGATTAGTTCATCATTGTTTGTGAATAACAAGTCTAGTGTGTTTTCGTTCCTAGTTGGTTCTGTAATCTGTTGATTGAGCGAGAATTTGTCACAGAATCTCAAAAGTTCTCTGACCTGTGGTTGGTTATTTCCCGGGTCATTCCCTGCTATGATATTTGTGTTTGCCGTTCTACATCTTAGACTCGGTAAATTGAAATCTCCAAGAAAGATAATATCTGGAGCTGGGTTTGCTAGGTTGTCAAGTATGTTCTCTATTTTTATAGGCCTATAGGTTCTATAGGCCAATTCATACTGACTGCTAACTTCTGGAAACGCAAAAAGAATATTTCTGGGTCCTCCTCATTGAATTGAGGTAAATCTACATTTTTCCTAAACTTAAAAGAACTATCAGTACTATCTGTATGATTACTAATGTCACCATGCCCTGCTGCAATTCTCTGTTCCTCTAGTCTGTTATTATTTATTGCTATACTCTGTTGAATTTCCTATTGCTGCCGCCTAACATCTTCTAGTTGCAACTGAACTTCAATTCTTTTGCTCTGTGCTTCTAGTTCCACTTGTTTTTGTTGATTTGAGCCTCAATCTCAAGTTGTCTTTGTTGTTTCTGAGCCTCGAGCATCTGCTGCTGAGTCTCCAACTCCAGCTGTTTTTGGCGATTCTGCATCTCCAACCTCTGTTTCTCTGCTTCTAACTTAGCCATCTCTAGCTTAGATTCCATCTCAACTTTAGAATTGTCAACTGGTCATTTCATTCTTCTTCTAATTCCTCTAACTACTCCTCGTTAAGTTTCTCCTCCTCCACCAAGTGTGTGACAATGACTCTTACTAGCTGAGCCTTTAACATTCTCCTGGAAAATGTCGTATTTAATTGTTCAGCCAAGTACAACAACCCAGGCTTCTTCAAGTTTTTAATTTCACCAAAATTTGGATGTTCCACCAACACAGCAACTTGTTCCTCCATTGTCAGCTTAATTAACACAACTAGCAATTACAACAACACTGAAGGTTTACTTGGCCCCTGGCACAAGCTGTACACTTATCTCAATCGTGAAGTGTTGAGATAACTTCCACAAGCAGCTCAGAATGAAACTGGAAAGTGGTACACAGGCTTGGTTAGGTATCACTAGTAACCACACAGTACCTAGGAAGATATTAACAATTAATAACATGCACCACTATTTTGTTCATTAAATTATGGGAATCAATTATCAACATAGGCCCTCATTTTCTTATGACCCTTGACCTCTGGGTATGATTCATCTGTTTGCGCTCTAAAAAAATTATATAATAATATGGCCTTGCCTACTAAAAGTGTCTAGGGTAAATAAGTCAACTGCTTACTCAACAAAGCAATATACTTAAAGTAAGGGTAACAAAGAACATACAAATGGAAATACAGGCAGCCAGAAATATTAATGCACCAGAATACAATAACACAATATCATTATATAAGAACTGATCACTATTTTAAAAACTTAAATGGATAGATGGGTGTGCACATAATGGTCTAACCAGGAAATCAGCTATGTTACTAAACAATAAACAAGTACCACAGACTTATCTCACAACATGTCCATGCCAGCCAGCTCCACCCACGCGACTGGCGTTGCTGGAGCATGCACGGCATGGTGTCTACAAGTGACCAACTAAAACCCACATGAAACCTCTAGATACCCTGCTATCAGAGAGTAATACTTAAGAACATAATTACAACTAAACTTATATGCCTATAACACTGCTAAGGTGTAAATAAGAAATTAATACACTAGTGAAATTACGCTGTAAACATCTCACACCTTGCAGCACTGTACATGTGTAGATTCTCTACCTCCTATTCTAGGATTGAAAAAATTTGTTTTGACAAATTTGCACAATGCAGTGTGATGCTTGCCCCTTCTACACGTATTGCAGGTGTTCAGTGGGGTGTCACAGCTGTTAAGATTATGTGATTTGAGACACTTAGTACATTTGTGTAACTGTGAGTCTTCTGAGTCGTGTGCCTCTATTAGGATAATTAGTACATTTGTTCAGAGAGTGGTTTTGATTGCAAAACAATCATGACCCCTGTCCTACAGTTCGTTTAGGGAACACCTGTTTAGGTGAAACTGCAACTCCAGGTTGTGAAGATTTTGCTGCTTGCATTTGTTTGTAAATTATTCTCTTGCGAGTACTTGTTGTACTCTGGGGAGCAATTATTGGGCTCTTGCGAGCACTTGTTGGACTTTTGGGTCTCTTGGTAGCGCTTGTGGTGCTCTTAGGTCTTACTGATAAATCAGTGTTTGACCTGTTAGTATTACATTGATTATTAATACCCTTATTACCTAATGGCAGTGTCACTTCAGGAGTTTCATGCAAGGAAATTGATGTGGGTACAGTTTCTGTGCATTAGAAGAATTATTAAATGCCTGGTTTGCTGATTCATTTATTATATTATGCAAACCTGCGAATATACCCTGCATTGACAGGACAGTACCATTCTGGTATGTATATAATTAATTGAGTATCTCACCAGACAATTTTCTCTGGATGATAATTTTAGTCATCCACTCAGCAGTAGGGTGATCCACTTTTTTACTGAAGGAATTTAACAGTGACTCAAGCTGAAAACTAAACGCTTGTAAGGAGTCAACTGATTGCTCTGGTTGAGATAAATCTAGTAATTGGTGTACAAGGATTATAACAGTCTTCTCATTGTCAGCACTTGCTGTAGGAGGTTGGTTTGAGTAATTATGACTTACTTGTGTTGCTTAAGGCTTCTTGCTTAGCCTCAGCTTTAAGTACAGCTTCAGCTCTATTTTCATTTTCTGGTTCAGATTAACTGGCTGTTGCAGCTTCACTTGAAATTTCATCTGCAGCTTCACTTATTTCTCTGGGTTCATGGGAAAGACTGGTTAACTCAGTAACCTCCTGTATTGAATTTACAGAACCCAGGATCTAATTTAATTAGGAGGATTCTCCTCATTTGGAGGTAGCTTATGTATTTCATCTGAGCTGAGTGCTTGCTTGGGTATAGGTGTACAATAAAAATGTCCTGCTCCAGCAAAAACATTTGCTGTTGCAAGTACTTTGTTATAGTGATCTATCTTGTCTTGAATTATATCTTCATAGTCGGCAAGGTCAAATTCTATCAGACTTAATTCGCCTTGGTCAGTATCATTGACAAGAAGTGTGTCTATAAGACTCGATTATACTCTTGACAAAGTCATATTTTTGGCTAGCCACTTTTGTGGAAATTCTTAGACTGGAAATGTTAACTGGGTTAGTTCTTAAACAGTTGTCACATTTATTGAGTAGTCATGTTAAATGACTTTGAAGACCTTTCAAGGTTCTTCCAGTTTTTTCTGGACAAGCCATGCTGGCTGTGAGTTAGAACCTTATAGGGCTTATATAGCTACTTTGACAGCTATGGTACTTGCTCATACATGTAGAGCAGGTATAGTTATTGACAACTTAATATTTTCTTAAATAGGCTGATTTTAATTTACCTCATTTGGAGGTTAGCTAACTATCTATATAAATAAAAATGGAAATGTTCGTTTGTTCAAAATCGCTAATCTCCGAAAGTTCTTCACCGATTGCTTTGAAATTTTCACACAATGTTCTATTTGCATCCGGCCAGATTTTTATGTACATATTATATAGATGTCACGTCTGTGACGGTAAAAAAAAAAAAATTCTTGTGAAAAACTGTGTTTATCATGTGAGAGAAATCTTCGAAACCTCTTTACCGATTGTTTTGAAATTTTGACACAACATTGCATTCGAATAGGCGCGTCTTTTTATATATCTACTATATACATGCTTCACCTGCCACAGGAAAAACATGCTTTTTTGGAAAAACAGCGCCATCTGTTGGACGTAAGAGCAACACACACTGTAATCTCCAAAAGTTCTTCACCAATTGCTTTGATATTTTGACACAACGTTGCATTCGAATAGACACGTCTTTTTATATACGTACTATATAGATGCCACCCATGTGACAGGTAAAAACACGCGTTTTTTAAAAACAGAGCCATCTGCTGCACATAATAGCAGCATTCACGCTGTACTAAGTATGTCATGAATTCCATTTCAATGTTTCCGATTGCACTGATAAATTTTATTTGCATAGATTTCGATTTATTTTATTTTTTATTGTTTTATTTTGTGAGACATAGTGTTGGAATTAAGCTGTATTGTTGACCATACCGTTCATTGTGTTAGTATAAGTACAGATGCCACACCTGTGACTGGTAAAACTATGCTTTTCTTGAGAAACAGCGCCATCTGTTGCATGTAAGAGCAAAACACATGCTATATTAAATATGTAACAATTGCATTTCAATGTTTCTGATTGCATTGATAAATTGAATTTTCATAAATTTTGACTTATTTTCATTTTGATTTAATTATTTTTAGTGAATTTAATTGAGCTGTGTTGTTTACCATACTGTTCATTTCGTGAGCATAGTTTACTTTTTTAATTTTTCATATTTTCATTTAATTTTTTAACTGTTTTTCTTATATTTCAGTGATGGGAACATCAGATCATTTGGGAAGGCATCGAACGAGGGAGTGGGGAATAGTGGGGATGATGAAGAGACGGAAGTGAGAGATGGTGGGGAGGACGAAGGGACAAGGGAAGGGGTAATAGTGGGGAAGGACGAGGGGATGGGGGAGTTTGGAATGGTGGGGACATGGGGATGGGGGAATGGAGAATGGTGGGGAGGACAAAGGGACAGGGAAGTGGGGAGGACGAGGGGACGGTGGAGTTGGGAATAGTTGGATGGCCGAGGACACAGGTGAGGAAAGAATGGTTGGGAGGACTGGGGGACAAGGAAGGTTGCTGTGGCTCAGCAACGCACAAGCGTGGCTGAGCCATAGCAACGCATGGCCGGGTACTGCTAGTCTACTAATAAGCAACTAAAATTGAGTAGTACTTTGGTGTCTCTACAGGATTTCCATGGCTTAGTTCCTCAAAATCAGTTTTGGATGGGTAGTGACACTTCAGTAACACTCAAAGATGAATATAGAAATATGTAATGAAATATAATTACACAATAAATAATTTATAAATCCCATCCTAATTTGGGACAGCACTACATAAATAATAATACACCAGCACTGTCTAACAGTACTAGTTAGGTAATAATTCTACCTATTAATGCTGGTAATGGTGTAAACTGAATTTGTACAAATCTAAATTTGGGTTGGCAGAACTACAATAAATGTGTTACAATAATGTGTAAAATAGTGCTATGTTTTTGGATTTTATATAATATATGCACTTGTAGAAAATATGTGTGTAAGAAATTTATGAACACAAGGTTATTAATTGTGTATGGCAAGTATTCTACTGCCGTAAATAGTTTTTAACACCTGACTGTACTTCCTAATTGAGGAATATAATGTTATCAGGGTTAGTAATGGTTAATTAATATATGGGATCAGTAACTTGGGTTAGTATACTGGACCCTGAAATGTTAATGAATTTCACTGACTTGGGTGAATCATTACAATAATGAATATTCTTTGTGCTTTAGAGCTGACGCTTCTATCTAAGCATACGACCTGTAAACTAAGTGGAGGTTTCAGCCAGTCAATATTCTCAGCACCTTTTACTAATTTTTTGTCTTGCTAATTGTAGAGTAACATAACCATTATTTTATTTTATATTGTGTTTTTCTCTTTGTATTTTTGATCAGCACTGTACATAGCCAAAGGATTATCTTTATTTTGTTTCTGTTTGTTTAAAGTAAATTAAAGTTCATTATTTATAAAATTTGATTTGCGTGTTTTTCCCTCTCACTTTACCACAGGAAGACAACCGCAAAGCAGTCAACATTTTATTTCTTTTTTTTTCTAATGTGATTGGCATTTCCACCAGCCATAGAGAAGACTGCCTTAACACCTACATTTCTCGTCAATATATATATATATATATATATATATATATATATATATATATATATATATATATATATATATATATATATATATATATATATATATATATATGCGAACAAGCCTGAATGGTCCCCAGGACTATATGCGACTGAAAATTGAGTTGCATATAGTCCTGGGGACCATTCAGGCTTGCCAGACCTCTGTATTTAATATATATATATATATATATATATATATATATATATATATATATATATATATATATATATATATATCTCACAACCCAGAAGTGACTCGAACTCATACTGCCAGGGGCAACGCAACTGAGTTTTCAGTTGCATATAGTCCTGGGGACTATTCAGGCTTGTTCGCGTTTGTGTTCCTCACGTGTGCCCCAAAGAATGAGGTGATATAATAAAATACCATGCCCAAGATTACCATCTGAGTGCCGGCGGGCTGATGGACAAAAGCTACCATCAGTTTTTGTCTGGTCGTGATGGTCGACTGGATTAAGGTGTCCTGTACATACCAGTTGCATTTCTTCTGGCAGTATGAGTTCGAGTCACTTCTGGGTTGTGAAATATATATATATATATATATATATATATATATATATATATATATATATATATATATATATATATATATATATATATATATATATATATATATATATATGCTTTAACCCACTACGCCATCAGACCTTACAAAAGAAGTAGATAGTTCGAGATATATATATATCTCAAACATCTCTACCTCCCGAAGGCACCAGATGAGTGAGGGGTCAGTCTGCAATTTTCGTCAAGCCACTGTCAATGTGAGAGAACTCGTGTCCAGCTTATAAGCCTATACTTGCATAAACCACAAGTGAAGATAAACAATCTTTGGACAACACCCACCAGTGGGACTCGAACCCAGAAAGCACAACTACCTTCCAGTAGCTGGCATAACTAGTATGCTTTAACCCACTACGCCATCAGACCTTACAAAAGAAGTAGATAGTTCGAGATATATATATATCTCAAACATCTCTACCTCCCGAAGGCACCAGATGAGTGAGGGGTCAGTCTGCAATTTTCGTCAAGCCACTGTCAATGTGAGAGAACTCGTGTCCAGCTTATAAGCCTATACTTGCATAAACCACAAGTGAAGATAAACAATCTTTGGACAACACCCACCAGTGGGACTCGAACCCAGAAAGCACAACTACCTTCCAGTAGCTGGCATAACTAGTATGCTTTAACCCACTACGCCATCAGACCTTACAAAAGAAGTAGATAGTTCGAGATATATATATATCTCAAACATCTCTACCTCCCGAAGGCACCAGATGAGTGAGGGGTCAGTCTGCAATTTTCGTCAAGCCACTGTCAATGTGAGAGAACTCGTGTCCAGCTTATAAGCCTATACTTGCATAAACCACAAGTGAAGATAAACAATCTTTGGACAACACCCACCAGTGGGACTCGAACCCAGAAAGCACAACTACCTTCCAGTAGCTGGCATAACTAGTATGCTTTAACCCACTACGCCATCAGACCTTACAAAAGAAGTAGATAGTTCGAGATATATATATATCTCAAACATCTCTACCTCCCGAAGGCACCAGATGAGTGAGGGGTCAGTCTGCAATTTTCGTCAAGCCACTGTCAATGTGAGAGAACTCGTGTCCAGCTTATAAGCCTATACTTGCATAAACCACAAGTGAAGATAAATAATCTTTGGACAACACCCACCAGTGGGACTCGAACCCAGAAAGCACAACTACCTTCCAGTAGCTGGCATAACTAGTATGCTTTAACCCACTACGCCATCAGACCTTACAAAAGAAGTAGATAGTTCGAGATATATATATATCTCAAACATCTCTACCTCCCGAAGGCACCAGATGAGTGAGGGGTCAGTCTGCAATTTTCGTCAAGCCACTGTCAATGTGAGAGAACTCGTGTCCAGCTTATAAGCCTATAAGCAAGTATAGGCTTATAAGCTGGACACGAGTTCTCTCACATTGACAGTGGCTTGACGAAAATTGCAGACTGACCCCTCACTCATCTGGTGCCTTCGGGAGGTAGAGATGTTTGAGATATATATATATCTCGAACTATCTACTTCTTTTGTAAGGTCTGATGGCGTAGTGGGTTAAAGCATACTAGTTATGCCAGCTACTGGAAGGTAGTTGTGCTTTCTGGGTTCGAGTCCCACTGGTGGGTGTTGTCCAAAGATTGTTTATCTTCACTTGTGGTTTATGCAAGTATAGGCTTATAAGCTGGACACGAGTTCTCTCACATTGACAGTGGCTTGACGAAAATTGCAGACTGACCCCTCACTCATCTGGTGCCTTCGGGAGGTAGAGATGTTTGAGATATATATATATCTCGAACTATCTACTTCTTTTGTAAGGTCTGATGGCGTAGTGGGTTAAAGCATACTAGTTATGCCAGCTACTGGAAGGTAGTTGTGCTTTCTGGGTTCGAGTCCCACTGGTGGGTGTTGTCCAAAGATTGTTTATCTTCACTTGTGGTTTATGCAAGTATAGGCTTATAAGCTGGACACGAGTTCTCTCACATTGACAGTGGCTTGACGAAAATTGCAGACTGACCCCTCACTCATCTGGTGCCTTCGGGAGGTAGAGATGTTTGAGATATATATATATCTCGAACTATCTACTTCTTTTGTAAGGTCTGATGGCGTAGTGGGTTAAAGCATACTAGTTATGCCAGCTACTGGAAGGTAGTTGTGCTTTCTGGGTTCGAGTCCCACTGGTGGGTGTTGTCCAAAGATTGTTTATCTTCACTTGTGGTTTATGCAAGTATAGGCTTATAAGCTGGACACGAGTTCTCTCACATTGACAGTGGCTTGACGAAAATTGCAGACTGACCCCTCACTCATCTGGTGCCTTCGGGAGGTAGAGATGTTTGAGATATATATATATCTCGAACTATCTACTTCTTTTGTAAGGTCTGATGGCGTAGTGGGTTAAAGCATACTAGTTATGCCAGCTACTGGAAGGTAGTTGTGCTTTCTGGGTTCGAGTCCCACTGGTGGGTGTTGTCCAAAGATTGTTTATCTTCACTTGTGGTTTATGCAAGTATAGGCTTATAAGCTGGACACGAGTTCTCTCACATTGACAGTGGCTTGACGAAAATTGCAGACTGACCCCTCACTCATCTGGTGCCTTCGGGAGGTAGAGATGTTTGAGATATATATATATCTCGAACTATCTACTTCTTTTGTAAGGTCTGATGGCGTAGTGGGTTAAAGCATACTAGTTATGCCAGCTACTGGAAGGTAGTTGTGCTTTCTGGGTTCGAGTCCCACTGGTGGGTGTTGTCCAAAGATTGTTTATCTTCACTTGTGGTTTATGCAAGTATAGGCTTATAAGCTGGACACGAGTTCTCTCACATTGACAGTGGCTTGACGAAAATTGCAGACTGACCCCTCACTCATCTGGTGCCTTCGGGAGGTAGAGATGTTTGAGATATATATATATCTCGAACTATCTACTTCTTTTGTAAGGTCTGATGGCGTAGTGGGTTAAAGCATACTAGTTATGCCAGCTACTGGAAGGTAGTTGTGCTTTCTGGGTTCGAGTCCCACTGGTGGGTGTTGTCCAAAGATTGTTTATCTTCACTTGTGGTTTATGCAAGTATAGGCTTATAAGCTGGACACGAGTTCTCTCACATTGACAGTGGCTTGACGAAAATTGCAGACTGACCCCTCACTCATCTGGTGCCTTCGGGAGGTAGAGATGTTTGAGATATATATATATCTCGAACTATCTACTTCTTTTGTAAGGTCTGATGGCGTAGTGGGTTAAAGCATACTAGTTATGCCAGCTACTGGAAGGTAGTTGTGCTTTCTGGGTTCGAGTCCCACTGGTGGGTGTTGTCCAAAGATTGTTTATCTTCACTTGTGGTTTATGCAAGTATAGGCTTATAAGCTGGACACGAGTTCTCTCACATTGACAGTGGCTTGACGAAAATTGCAGACTGACCCCTCACTCATCTGGTGCCTTCGGGAGGTAGAGATGTTTGAGATATATATATATCTCGAACTATCTACTTCTTTTGTAAGGTCTGATGGCGTAGTGGGTTAAAGCATACTAGTTATGCCAGCTACTGGAAGGTAGTTGTGCTTTCTGGGTTCGAGTCCCACTGGTGGGTGTTGTCCAAAGATTGTTTATCTTCACTTGTGGTTTATGCAAGTATAGGCTTATAAGCTGGACACGAGTTCTCTCACATTGACAGTGGCTTGACGAAAATTGCAGACTGACCCCTCACTCATCTGGTGCCTTCGGGAGGTAGAGATGTTTGAGATATATATATATCTCGAACTATCTACTTCTTTTGTAAGGTCTGATGGCGTAGTGGGTTAAAGCATACTAGTTATGCCAGCTACTGGAAGGTAGTTGTGCTTTCTGGGTTCGAGTCCCACTGGTGGGTGTTGTCCAAAGATTGTTTATCTTCACTTGTGGTTTATGCAAGTATAGGCTTATAAGCTGGACACGAGTTCTCTCACATTGACAGTGGCTTGACGAAAATTGCAGACTGACCCCTCACTCATCTGGTGCCTTCGGGAGGTAGAGATGTTTGAGATATATATATATCTCGAACTATCTACTTCTTTTGTAAGGTCTGATGGCGTAGTGGGTTAAAGCATACTAGTTATGCCAGCTACTGGAAGGTAGTTGTGCTTTCTGGGTTCGAGTCCCACTGGTGGGTGTTGTCCAAAGATTGTTTATCTTCACTTGTGGTTTATGCAAGTATAGGCTTATAAGCTGGACACGAGTTCTCTCACATTGACAGTGGCTTGACGAAAATTGCAGACTGACCCCTCACTCATCTGGTGCCTTCGGGAGGTAGAGATGTTTGAGATATATATATATCTCGAACTATCTACTTCTTTTGTAAGGTCTGATGGCGTAGTGGGTTAAAGCATACTAGTTATGCCAGCTACTGGAAGGTAGTTGTGCTTTCTGGGTTCGAGTCCCACTGGTGGGTGTTGTCCAAAGATTGTTTATCTTCACTTGTGGTTTATGCAAGTATAGGCTTATAAGCTGGACACGAGTTCTCTCACATTGACAGTGGCTTGACGAAAATTGCAGACTGACCCCTCACTCATCTGGTGCCTTCGGGAGGTAGAGATGTTTGAGATATATATATATCTCGAACTATCTACTTCTTTTGTAAGGTCTGATGGCGTAGTGGGTTAAAGCATACTAGTTATGCCAGCTACTGGAAGGTAGTTGTGCTTTCTGGGTTCGAGTCCCACTGGTGGGTGTTGTCCAAAGATTGTTTATCTTCACTTGTGGTTTATGCAAGTATAGGCTTATATATATATATATATATATGTCGTACCTAGTAGCCAGAACTCACTTCTCAGCCTACTATGCAAGGCCCGATTTGCCTAATAAGCCAAGTTTTCATGAATTAATATATTTTCTCTAATTTTTTTCTTATGAAATGATAAAGCTACCCATTTCAATATGTATGAGGACAATTGTTTTTTATTGGAGATAAAATTAAAGTAGATATATGACCGAACCTAACCAACCCTACCTAACCTAACCTAACCTATCTTTATAGGTTAGGTTAGGTTAGGTAGCCGAAAAAGTTAGGTTAGGTTAGGTTAGGTAGGTTAGGTAGTCGAAAAACAATTAATTCATGAAAACTTGGCTTATTAGGCAAATCGGGCCTTGCATAGTAGGCTGAGAAGTGAGTTCTGGCTACTAGGTACGACATATATATATATATATATATATATATATATATATATATATATATATATATATATATATATATATATATATATATATATATATATTATATGTGTGTGTACTTACCTAGTTGTGTTTGTGGGGGTTGAGCTCTGGCTCTTTGGTCCCGCCTCTACACTGTCAATCAACAGGTATTCAGATTCCTGAGCCTATTGGGCTCTATCATATCTACACTTGAAACTATGTATGGAGTTAGCCTCCACCACATCACTTCCTAATGCATTCCATTTGTCAACCACTCTGACACTAAAAAAGTTCTTTCTAATATCTCTGTGGCTCATTTGGGCACTCAGTTTCCACCTGTGTCCCCTTATGTTAAATTGCCTGTCTTTATCTACCCTATCAATTCCCTTCAGAATCTTGAATGTGGTGATCACGACCCCTAACTCTTCTGTCTTCCAGTGAAGTAAGGTTTAATTCCCATAGTCTCTCCCCGTAGCTCATACCTCTCAGCTCGGGTACTAGTCTGGTGGCAAACCTTTGAATCTTTTCCAGTTTTGTCTTGACTAGATATGGACTCCATGCTGGGACTGCATACTCCAGGATTGGCCTGACATATGTGGTATACAAAGTTCTGAATGATTCTTTACACAAGTTTCTGAATGCCATTCGTATGTTGGTCAGCCTGGCATATGCCGCTGATGTTATCCTCTTGATATGGGCTGCAGGATACAGGTCTGGCGTGATATCAACGCCCAAGTCTTTTTCTTTCTCTGACTCCTGAAAAATTTCCACTCCGAGATGATACCTTGTATCAGGCCTCCTGCTCCCTACTCCTATCTTCATTACATTACATTTGGTTGGGTTAAACTCTAACAACCATTTGTTCGACCATTCCTTCAGCTTGTCTAGATGTTCTTGAAGCCTCAAACAGTCCTCTTCTGTCTTAATCCTTCTCATAATTTTAGCATCGTCCGCAAACATTGAGAGAAATGAATCTATACCCTCCGGGAGATCATTTCCATATATCAGAAACAAGAAAGGACCGATTACAGAGGCCTGTTGGACTCCACTGGTGACTTCACGCCAATCGGAGCTCTTATCCCTCACCGTAACTCTCTACTTCCTATTGCTTAGGTACTCCCTTATCCACTGGAGCACCTTACCAGCTACACCTGCCTGTCTCTCCAGCTTATGTACCAGCCTCTTATGCGGTACTGTGTCAAAGGGTTTCCGACAATCCAAGAAACTGCAGTCCGCCCAGGCCTCTCTTTCTTGCTTAATCTTTGTCACCTGGTCATAGAATTCTATTAAACCAGTCAGGCAAAATTTACCCTTCCTGAACCCATTTTGGCGATTTGTCACGAAGTCCCTTCTCTCCAGATGTGATACCAGGTTTTTTCTGACGATCTTCTCCATCACCTTGCATGGTATACAAGTCAAGGACACTGGCCTGTAGTTCAGTGCCTCTTGCCTGTCGCCCTTTTTGTATATTGGGACCACATTCGCCGTCTTCCATATTTCTGGCAGGTCTCCCGTCTCCAGTGACCTACTATACACTATGGAGAGTGGCAAGCAAAGTGCCTCTGCACACTCTTTCAGTATCAATGGCGAGATCCCGTCTGGCCCAACAGCCTTTCTAACATCCAGATCCAGCAGGTGTCTCTTGGCCTCCTCCCTCATAATTTCGAACCCTTCCAAGGCCGCCTGGTTTATTTCCCTTTCTCCTTGCATAGTGACCTCACCTTGTTCTGTTGTGAAGACCTCCTGGAACCTCTTGTTGAGTTCTTCACACACCTCTTTGTCATTCTCTGTATACCTGTCCTCGCCTGTTCTAAGTTTCACTACCTGTTCATTCACTGTTGTTTTCCTTCTGATGTGACTGTGGAGTAGCTTTGGTTCGGTCTTGGCTTTGTTTGCTATATCATTTTCATAACTTTTCTCTGCTTCTCTTCTCACCCTGACATACTCATTCCTGGTTCTCTGGTATCTCTCTCTGCTTTCTGGTGTTCTGTTATTCCAGAAGTTCCTCCACGCCCTTTTGTTCAGTTTCTTCGCTTCCATACATGCCCTATTATACCATGGATTCTTCTTTTGCTTCTCGGATTTTTTCTTTTGGGCCGGGATGTATCTGCTTACTGCCTCCTGACACTTTTGGGTGACATAGTCCATCATATCTTGTACAGACTTAACTCTGAGGTCTGTGTCCCAAGGTATTTCCCTTAGGAAGCTTCTCATCTCCTCATAATTTCCCTTTCTGTATGCCAGCTTTTTGTTTCCTAGTTCTTTTTTGGGGGAGATAATTCCTAGCTCTACCAGGTACTCAAAGTTCAATACAATGTGTTCATTCATTCCCAAGGGTGCTTCCATCTTGACTTCCCTTATATCCCACTGATTTAGGGTAAATATCAAATCAAGCATTGCTGGTTCATCTTCTCCTCTGTGTGTGTGTGTGTGTGTGTGTGTATTAAACTAGATAAGTTTAGTATTGTCATTTAATCTTTACAAGGATTCGCTGTAGCCTTAAGTAAATATCTATCATATTTTAACCAACCCCAATGTTTCAGCATTCCTATCGTGCTGTTTAACAAAATATATTAGAGGACGTTCTTAAAGGATTCACGCTTTCAATTTGCAATATAATCTTCTCTTACTCCACTTATTGTGCAGGATATCCCGCACAAAACTTAAACTTCTCACACCTTGCAACATTGAACTTGTGTGAGATTTCTATCTCTTACCTTGTGATTTGTATAATTTGATTTAATAAATTTGCACAGTGCAGCATGATGCTGTCACGTCGCCTTCTTTCTGAAGCAATATACAATCTGATGAATTCTATTCTGCTTTATTTATAATATAATATTTCTCTTTACGGTATCATGGATAATAGTTGGAGATGTGGCAAATTTTAATCCCACTAATCCCATTTACAGTATTCAAAATTATTGACTCAACTAAAACTGGCAAGTAGAATAGAGGACAACAACATAGAATATATGACAAAAATATTATTATCTTTTGTTTGATTTATCAAATTAAGAAGGAAACTAACATTCCCTTTATTGTAACAATAACAAATCATTTTTCAAGTTACCTATGGATCCGTGAATGAGCGTACTGGCCGCTCCTATTTCAAGCCAAGAATATTTAGAAGTATTACTTATGAAATATTAGGTATTAATAAATGTTGATATTTGAGTGAAGTCTTTCGAGTGCAACACACATCCCGACTTACCACAAGAAAGTTCGTCGGAGTTATCATCGCAGTCACGTTCGCCATCACATTGCCACGCCATGGGTAGGCATCTAGAGCCATCCAAGCAGCTGAATTCATCCTCAGCGCATGCACCTATGGAGAGAAACAAAATTATTGATACACACGCTTTACCCAGCAATGCGTTGTTTTGGTTCAGCAACGCATGCACGTTGCTGAGCCACATCAATCATTCTCTGTCCGTCAGTCCTCCCCACCATTCCTCCCTTCCCCATCCCCTCGTCCTCCTAACCATTCACCCTTCCCATGTTTCCTTTTCCTCCCCACCATCCTCCAGTCCCCTGTCCCCTCGTCCTTCTCACCATTCCCCATTTCCCTCGTCCTCTCCACAATCCCCCATCCCTGTCCTCTCGTCCTCCTCACCCTCCCCAATCCCCTGTCGCTTTCTCCTCCTCACCATTCCCCTCGTACTCCCCACCATCCCCCACTCCCCTCTACCCTTGTTCTCCCTACCATTGTTTCCTCATCTTCCCCACCATTCCCCAATACTGCCCCCTTGTCCTCCTCACCATTCTTCACTCCCTCAACTGATGCGTTCCCAAATGATCTGATGTTCCCATCAGAAAAATTACAATAGCAAATGATCTGATGTTCCCATCACTGAAAAATGAGAACAGATAAAAAAAATCGAAATGAAAAACAAAACAAAAATTACAAAAACCTATTCTCACAAAATGAACGATATGGTAAACAACACAGCTCAATTCCAATGCAGAATCACCCAAAATAATTAAATCAAAATGAAAATAAATCGAAATCTATGAAAATTCAATTTATCAATGCCATCAGAAACATTGAAATGGAATCGTAACATAATTAAAATAGCATGTGTTGCTTTTACATGCAAAAGATGGCATTGGTTTTTTTCCCCCCCAAATTTTTTTTTACCTGTCACAGGTGTGGCATCTATATAGTAGGTATATAAAAACCCACGTATATTCGAATATAACATGTCAAAATTTCAAAGCAATCACGGAAGAGCTTTAAGAGATTGCAGGGCGTGTTTGTTTTCTGTGCAACAGATGGCGGTGTTTAAAAAAAAAAAACTATTTTGACCTGTCACAGGTGTGGCATGTATATAGTAGGTATATAAAAACATGCACGTATTTGAATGCAACGTTGTGTCAAATTCGAAAGCAATCGATAAAGATGTTTCAGAGATTTCCCACACATAAAAAACGCACATGAAAAACACATTAAAGAAACATGTTTTTACCTGTCATAGAATGACATCTATATAGTAGATATATCAAAACACGCTCATATGCGAATGGAACGTTGTGTAAAAATTTCCAATCAATCGGTGAAGATCTTTCGGAGATTAGCAATTTTGAACAAACGAACATTTACATTTTTATTCATATAGATTCTATTTTACACTATAAAACCTACTTGCAGCCTTTGCAACATATTTTTTTTTTCGTTATAAAACTCAACATTAATGGTGTACACAGTTTTTCACTATAAACACCGCTCCCAAAAGAAAGGGCATATAATGATAACTACTCTGGCAATGAACTTTAATGCTGGACTATTTTCTGGACCACAGAATACTTGCTGGTTGGTAAATAAACTACTGTTGTTACCATAAAAATCATTCCTAAGGAAAAACAGGCCATAAATCCAACACCAAGCAACACGAAGCAAATGTATTATTATCACAAAATTTCTAAGTAACCAATGGTCAGGTTCACTTCTTACTCGGTAAGCTCTCTTTTGATAAGTTGCTGACGATTGCTTTCGTCGGCCACTGATCTTGCAAGATCGGATTTATGTCTCACACTCTGGTAAATAATAATATACATACTGTGAGGAATCCGTCAAGTGTAACCCACCCCAATTAGCCTTAGGAGATCAGAGCTTTAATTATTTGATTTGTTACCACACGAAGGCAATCTTATAAATTTTATAAATATGGAAATTTTTTCTTAAGTACATCTGGCACAAGGGGAAATCCATCAGTGGTTAGGATGGGTCAATGGCTCCTGGCAAACGATGGCTCATTACCTGGGCCCCTCGCAGGGTAGAATATGGGCGATCCTCGGATGGTCTTCGTTTTTCCACAGTTGTATTCATTGCTGCTACAGTTTCTTTGGCTCTGAGTATATTCTCATTCATTTCATGATTACGAAAGATGTTTTTGGTGCTGAGTTCGTAAATTGGCTAATAACTCACTCGTTAATCTTATAAATTCAACTAGGTCTGGGACTCGACGAAGTTGCGTTCAAATTCTTGAAAAAGACATGTTTACTGCTGAGGTTTGTTCGTCATGACCGAGAATGATATTGTTACTGAACTAGCGGATCATCAGGTCGTTAACAAGAAGATTATGACAATGTTGTTGAATAACGAGTGACTGCGCTGGCCAATCTCAACTGAACCCGTTGGGCCCATTCCTCCTGTGGCCACTCCTTGATTACACACAGAAATCACACTAACGTGATACATCAAATGAACAAATCCACAAGGGCCGTGATGAGGATTCGAACCTGCGTCCGGGAACATCCTAGACACTGCCTTAATCGACTGAGCTACGACAGGGTTAAAAGAGTTGAAACCGAAGTTTTACTGAACTTACTGGATCCCGTAGCCTCCCGAGGCACAAACCAGGATTTTACGCAACTTCCCCCCTGCACCCAAGCTATGTCAATAGGCCGTTCTCCCTCTTCGCCCTTACATCATTACACACAGAAATCACACTAACGTGATACATCAAATGAACAAATCCACAAGGGCCGTGACAAGGATTCGAACCTGCGTCCGGGAGCATCCCAGACACTGCCTTAATCGACTGAGCAACGACAGGGTTAAAAGAGTTGAGTTTGTGCATCGGAAAGGCTACAGGATCTTGTGGATTTGTTCACTCCTTGATATTGGCTACTTTTTGGAAATGCTGGAAGAATCTCTCTGCCTCTTCGGGCACAAACAAGGGAATATCCTTTTCTCTAACCCTATTATCTGATGGGTGTGATACCTGGGTGGTGCTCTCTGGCAAACCATGTTCAATCCTTTGTTCAGCCAAGGTTCTATTTGCATCTATCTGCATTTGTTTGGTCCTCTCTTTCTTTCTCCACCTCTAGTCTGGCTTTCTCTTTTTCTACCTCCAGTCTGGCATCCTCTTTTCCATCTCCAGTCCGGTTTTCTCTTTTTCTTTCTCTTGTTAATTTTTCATCTGCAGTTCAAACTTCAACCTTTCCAGTTGGAACTGTCTCTCCTCATGCTCCATCTGGAGCCCTAGCTGCAATCTTTCCAAACTCCTATTCCGGCTACTCCTGCTACTGGGATGAAGTAGCGGCTATCTGCGGCTACTCATACTACTCTTACTTGATCCCTGGGATCTCACTTCATCCTGCCCATCATCCTCCTTTCCACTTTCAGCTCCTTTCTTGGCTCCCTGTTCTCCCGCTTCACTCTTGGCTCTCAACTGCCTCCAGATCTCATCCTTCATCCCAGCCACTTTAGATGCCTTCACCCTGATGACACATCTTTCCACTATCTGTTTCAACTGATCCCTGATGCAACCTTCGAAGTCCTCAGGCTTGCCTGACTCCACAAACACTTGCACCTTATCTATCGTGTCCTGTGAGTCTTCCCAAGAGAGAGAATATACACCTGCGGGCACAAAGTCTACTTATTTCCACGAAGGATGTACCAATCCACTCCCTGACAGGGTGTGGGTGTGTCAGTTCACTCTCCCGGACACAGGCCCCCAAATATTATTATGTATCGGTCAGGTGCGTACGTCCCTTCCGTATAACCAACCAAATCCCGTAGAGTGCTTGTACTTTGGTCAGGACCTGCTACCTTGTACGCTTCCTGCTCTTGGAGAGGGGCTCAGTGTCACACATTTAGGGGGTGCAGCTCCAACACTGGCCTCGTTGTCATGTGTACACACCCAATTCGAGCTGCTGTGTCTCTCCACTCTCTCCTTGGTTGGTATGACCTCCTCAATCCGCCTTTCTTTGAATTATAATTCTGTACCACCCTGTCTACAGCTGTGGTTCTTTCTCTCTCTTTCTCTCCTACTTTCTGGGAAGCCTCACTAGGACATGGGCAAACACCGGAAAACTATATACATTTACTTAGACAGTGAACATGTAGATCATACATTCAAGAATAATAATATGACTCCAACACTCTATGCTATTATAGTCAGGTTGCATTTAATCCCATCAGGGCTCTATCAGCTGCTTATATCAAGTGGTAGCCCAACTCCTGGCTTGCCACTTGTGCTACCAACCTCACCTAGTGGGTTAAATCTTGTAATACAATATGTCATTATCAGCCCTAGAATATATATAAATATACACAAGGAATCCAGCCTAAGGCAGCAACAACATAAACATCAATATAAATATTCCTTGAATCAAACGTCCAATCACTCACCTTCCACTGCGTCATGCACGCTAATTGTCACGGACCTTGGCGCCATCTACAATCCTGGTGCCAAACTACAGCAGTTGACCCTCCCATTAAATGGAGTTTCCCATCTTTTAGTCTGCCTGGCTGAAAGGTGACGAGTAACCAGAGGCAGGCTAGGGAAGTGAGTGAAGCCGGGACAGTGGAAGACGTAGGTCGACCTAAAGGTGATAGCCAGTTGGGCTGGACAAGCGCTGTGGACTTTACTCCTGGAAGGTACTAGCCAAGTGGGATGGTTGAGCGCTGTGGACTTTATTCCTGGAAGGACTAGCCATTTGGGCTGGTCGAACGCTGTGGTCTTTAATCCTGGAAAGGCTGGCCAAGTGGGCTGGTCGAGCGCTGTGAGACTAGATGAACGCTTCGGTTGAGCGCTGTAGACTACGTTTCTGGAAGGTAACAGCCAGTGGGGTTGGTCAGGCGTTGCCGACTTTGTTGCTTGAGTGCACCAACGGGTGCGCAACGAAGACCTCATCAGAGGCACCTTGTGGTCGTCATCGGTGAAGCAGGCTAGCGTGAGGGCTAGCAACGCCAATCCGATTGACATCGCATAGACTTGTAAATATTATAATGGTGATGGGAAAATAATAATGGGTTATTTTAAGTGTTCTTTTACTTTTACCTTTAAACATTACACTATATTCCCACCAAGATTAGGTTTCTCTGAACTTGAGTAGGATCATAGAGATTATAAAGAACCCGGTTACGAAGGGTTCGTAACACTAATGACACTTGAACACTATCAATCCTCTATCAGTGGACATTAAGAACCTCCTCTCTACATCTAGAGGTCCACTACCAAGAATGTCTCCAGTTTCCTCCACAATTATCTACCATGGTCCTCTACAGCTCTTCCAGGCTGCTGCACCATGAAGTTTTCCCTGAACAGCAATGATGCTTCACCACTGATATCACAGAAGCCGGTGTAACTCCACTCCTCTGCTTCTCCTCTCACAGCTTGAGGGCCAATTTCTCACTATGGGGCTGCTCTTCCACAGAGCTCAGTATTTCTAAAATAGCCTTGGAGTTCCATCCACAGACTCCCCCTCTGACCTCGAAGTTCTGTCAGGAACTCCTTCCCCAGACAAACCTACAACCCATTGACATGCCATAATGATCCTCCTCTACAAACATATAACTAAAATAAACTGCACGATAAATGTCTCCACTCGACATCCCTCTGATTCCCACATGCCATAAGGTGACTCCCCCATGCCCAGGCGAGTCCATTCTCCACCTTCCCGTGGCGGTCCACCTGAGACTGCCAGCCACCGGGCCCAGTCAGTTACCTCCAAGCTTCGGTAGGAGAGGATGTGCCGCTCCTCTCCTCAGCTGCTTCCCTCATCTCTATTCTCGTATTTAGGCTTTCTGCCTTAATAAAATATACCTAATATATCAATAGACACTTGTTACGGTCGCTGGGCACACGACCACCACAGGCAATCACTGTCAACTGGTTTAAAATGGCTTACCGTTTAAAATGACTCTGCACCAATATAGAAGCATCAAGAAATATGGGCCAATAGGCCCTTTGCAGTTACTTCCATTCTTCCCTTTAACTTACAAAATATTATACCCATTGTTTTGTGTTCTGTCTTGTGTTGAAAGTTTGTTTTCACCTCATCCAAAACTGCTGTAACATATCACCTCACCCAAATTCAGGTATAAAATTGAAGCTGTTTTAAACTCTGCTCAGTTATAGTTGTGTATGTGTAAAATAAATTATTTGAAAATGTAATAAGTTTTACGAAACGCGCTAAAGTGTCGCGTCAGACTAGAAATAAAAATGTTTTTTGGAGAATTGATTTTTCAGTTACCATCAACAGTGAAAAGAAATGTAAGAAACATTGAGAAAATTCATGTTAGAATTATTAATCTTACTTTTTAGGTCTTATTTAATACTATATATATATATATATATATATATATAATAATATAATATAAAAAGGCACAAACTTATAATATAAATGACATGAATATAAATGTCCTCGTCACAGAAATCTCTTTATTGAACCACAGGTGCAATCACACACTACATATATATATATCTCGTGAGAGCTCTATAGAATCTCCTAACAACTGAGTCTCACAAGAAACATTGACATTGGTGAGCCCTGCTCACGACATAGAAGATATTCTGGCTAATAGTAATCTCTCCACCAAAACCACAGGTGTAATCACACACCATATATATATATATATATGTATATATATATATATATACATTATATATATATATATTATTAAATATGACCGAAAAAGTAAGATTAATAATTCTAACACGAATTTTCTCGATCTTTCGTACGTTTCTTTTCACTGTTGGTGGTAATTCAAAAATCAATTCTCCAAAATTCATTTTTATTTCTAGTCTGACGCGACACGAGCGCGTTTCGTCAAACTTATTACATTTTCAAAGACTTTAGTTTACACATACACAACTGAATAGAACTTACACATCTTCGATTTGTTTATATCTACATTTGAGTGAGGTGGTATTAATAGGGTATTAAATTCCTAAACACAAGACAGAACACAAAACAATGGGTATTGAATGGAAGTGATTGTAGAAAGCCTATTGGTCCATATTTCTTGATGCTTCTATATTGGACCCCCTCCCCGCTCAGCTCGTTGTCGCCGTGTGGGGGCTTCGTGGGCGGCTGCTGGAGTGTGATGCTCCTTAGGACAGTCCTCTGTCCTTTTCTAGCCTTGTGCTCCTGCTGCCGTCCTCTCCAATTCTGCTGGGCACCTTTTCCTTTTCCTTCTGTTTCGTTTTTCTCCCCCTCTTCTCCTATCTGCTTGCTGTTTCCTGCCGACCTTTTGCTCGTTCTGGTTCTTCCATGGACTTCTTCTATTTTGACGCCCGGGTGCTTGAGGAGGCATACTCATGCACCCGTAGAACTGCAGTACCCGACGTCGAGAGCGAGGGGACCCTTTTATTGTCAATCCCCACTTCGTCACTGAACCCGATCTCGACGGACTGTCGGTTTCTTAAGGTGGCGTTTGTGGGGCGTATACTCACGACGCACCCCTAGGAGGCCCCGACAAGATCGGCGATAGCTTCTTGTTGTCCTGCCTCTAATTGTGGCTCCATGGTGGGTGTGGGGGCTCATTCGTGAGTGAATTCTTAATTTCGTCAAGATGATAACCCCTGTTTCGGCTGCTTCTGGCTTACCTTTTCAGGCTCGTGGGGTGGGCGACCAAGCCCCCGAGTCGGTCCGTATTGGAAGACCGGGCTCTGTAGCCTCTGCTGCATTGGGCCCCGACCTTGCTCCTCCTTTGGCCTCTCTGACTCCTTCCCCTGGCTCCCCTCCCTCCTCTGTGGTTGGGTCGAGCCCCAAGCCCCCAGTGGTGACTACCTCGTCCCCTGGCGCGGCTCCTTCTCTAGTTGTAACTACTGCTCCTTTTAACCCCTCTCTCTCTGGGGGTTCTCACCGCCGTTCTCGTCACGGCCGCCCTCGCTCGATTCCTTCCAGTTCTGCTACCTATCAAGCCTTGTTTGGTCCCGCTTCGTGGGCCAAATATTTTGATCTCCTCCCTCTTGATTCTGCGCCTCCTGACGATTTCTCCCTTCATCGGCATCTCATTGATTCCGTGGATGCCTCCATTACTTTCAACCCCACTCGTCTCGGTACACGTGTCGTTGCTGCTCCTTCTCAGGATGCTGCTTCCCGCTTGGCTGCCTTATCCTGCCTTGGCGAGACCCCCGTTCGGGTCTCGAAGAACGCTCAATTGAATGCCAGTGTTGGCACTATTTTGCTCCCGCCCCATGTTGCAACCGGTGTTCGGGACCTGCGCGACTGCCACGACGATATTCGCCATATCCTCGCTGCCCAGGGCCATTCTATTCTCCAGGTGGACACGTTTACTCGTCCCCCTCGTGGTAGTCGCCGTCAACCCCTCCGGGTTGTGAAGATTACCTTTGATGGTAGGACCCTTCCACCCTCTGTCATTCTTGCTGGTGCTAGGTGCTCTGTCCAGGAGTACATTCCTTCTCCTCGGCTCTGCAACAAGTGCTGGAGGTTTGGGCATGGTGCCCTCCGCTGCTCCGGGACTGTCTCTCTCTGTCCTTTGTGTGGTGGCGAAGGTCACTCTAAGTCGGAGTGCACTTCTCCCCAGGCTCGTTGCCTCAACTGCGGTGAGGCCCATCCTACCTTCTCCCGTGCGTGTGTCCATTACAAGCTTGAGGCAGCCGTCCTCAACCTGAAGCACCGGGAGCGTTTATCTTTTCCTGAGGCGAGGCGCCAGGTTCGCCGGCTCCCGCCTTATGCTAATATCTCTTATGCTCGCGTGTTGCGCTCTTCCTCTCCTCGTCCTTCCCGCCTTCCTCAGACTCACAACCGTTTCCGGGCCTTGGACCCTGATGCGCCCACTGCCCCCTCCTCTGTTCCTTTGGGTTCTCTCCCGAAGAATCCTCCTCCTGGTCCTCTGTCTGGGGTTCCCCTTCCTTCTACCCGGTCTGTCGTGTCTTCTGTGTCTTCTTCCTCGTCCCCCTCCGATCCTCCTTCCCATCCTCTTCCTCCATCTATTGGCTCTCCCCACCGCCTGTCGGTGCGGGCGGATGTCCATCGCTCTCCTAACGGCCGTCGTGTGTGCTCTCGTTCGGCTTCTCCTGTTGAGACACTGGAATCCGTTGCCCGGTACGTAGTTGCTGGGACACCGGTCTCTTTAAGTCAGAAGCGTAAGCCTGGCTCCTCTCCTTCCTCTTCCCCGGCGGGTAAGAAGGCTTCGCTTTCTTCCTCAGCTCCTCCTTCTGGCTCTGTTGCTCCTTCCCCTCCCGTTTCAGTGCTTGCGCCCCCTGTTCCTGCTATGGAGGTTTCTTTGGCCCCTGCTACCCTTTCGGTTGCTGCTCTTGCTGGGGTGCGCTCCCCTCTTTCTACTCCCCCTCCTCCTGCTGCTGTCCTTGACGGCTCCTCTCCGTTGCCTCCTCCTCTTCCTCCTCCTCCTCCAGACCCTGCCCGCCCACCTCTGCTCTGTTCTCCCGTTTCCTTCCCTCCGTCTTTGCTCAGTTTACCCATGCCCCCTAACCCTGACTTTGCTGACCCTGATCCCGACCCTGATATTCTTTAACGTGCTCTGTTGGTCTTTCGCCTTTGTTTCTTCCTTGTTCTCTGTTTTTGTCCTTTCTCTTCTCGTCGTTGTCCATTCTTCAATGGAACGTTCGAGGTTATTACGCCAATTTCCTCGAACTCCAACTTCTGATTTCGCGGTTTTCGCCCCTTTGTGTCTGTCTCCAGGAGCCCATGCTTGGTGCTCGTCCTGGTCGTTTTCGTGGCTATTCCTTTCTCTCCCCCCCCCCCAGCCATTGCTGGGGCTTCTAATTTTTCTGCTCTTTTGATTCGGGCTGATGTTCCCTTTGTTCCTTTACTTTTTCCTTCGCCTCTCCATTGTTCTGCTGCTCGTATCTTTGTGGGGAAATGGTACACAGTTTGTTCCATTTATCTCCCCCCGAGTGTCCCGCTCTCTCTTCCTGATTTGAAACACCTCCTGGACTCCTTGCCGGAGCCTGTGCTCCTGCTGGGTGACTTCAATTGTCGTCATTCTCTTTGGGGTGACGTTCTGACGAATACCCGGGGTCGCCTCCTTGAGCCGTTTCTCCTCTCTTCTTCCCTGTCTCTTCTGAATTCTGGTGAGCCCACTCATTTGGACTCTCGGACTCGCACCCTTTCTTGTCTTGATCTTTCTCTCTGCTCTTCTTCTCTTTACTTAGATTTCACGTGGCAGGTTCTTGATGACCTCCATGGAAGTGATCATTTCCCCATCCTTGTTTCCTTTTTCTCTTTTCGCCCTTCCCTCTCTTTCCCTAGGTGGCAGTTTGCTAAGGCAGACTGGACCCTATTTACCCTCAGTGCTGCTCTCCCTGACCTCTCCCTTCTGCCTCTCTCTCGCGCTCTCCTCCTTTTTCATGACACTGTCTTCAACGCTACCCTCCGCTCTATTCCTCGCTCTTCCTCTCGAGGTCCACGGAAGTGCGTTCCCTGGTGGAATGCGGACTGTGCTCGGGCTGTCCGCTGTAAGCGTGCAGCCTGGAAGAGGCACCGCCGTAGGCAGACGACCGATTCTTTTCTTTTCTTTCGGAAAGCGAGTGCGGTGGCCCGTAGGGCCATCCGTACGGCTAAACGTGAATGTTGGGCATCTTATGTCTCATCAATTACGTCCGAGACCCCTCTGGCCCAGATCTGGAAGCGTATCCGCAAGATAGCGGGTAAGTTCGTTCCCGATGTTTCACCGGTCCTTCACCTCCATGATACTCTTGTGGCGGACCCATTGCAGGTCGCTTCCGAACTGGGTTCCCATTTTTCTTCTGTTAGCTCTGGTCTTCATCTTCCCCAATCTTTCCTTCTTCGTAAACCTGTCCTTGAGTCTCGTCCTTTAGATTTCTGCACTCATCTTCAGCTTCCCTATAATGATCCCTTCTCTCTCTCTGAACTTCGTTCTGCCCTGGCCCTCTGCGGTTCTACGGCGGCGGGCTCCGATGGTATTCATTATGAGATGCTTCGCCATCTCCCTCCGGGCACGTCTCAGTATTTACTGTGTCTGTATAATCGGATCTGGGAGTCGTCGTCAGTCCCTGAGGACTGGCTCGATGCCGTTGTCCTCCCTGTTCGCAAACCGGGGTCTCTGGGTACTTCCCCTAAGGACTTTCGCCCTATTGCTCTCACAAGTTGTGTCTGCAAACTCTTTGAACGTATGGTTAACGTTCGTCTGATGTGGTTCCTGGAACACCATCACCTCCTCTCCCCTTCTCAATTTGGTTTCCGCAAGTGCCGCAGCATGACAGATGTCCTGGTGAACTTGGAGGTCTATATTCGTACTGCTTTTGCTGCGAAGACATCCGTTGTTGCCGTCCTTTTTGACCTAGAAAAGGCTTACGACACCACTTGGCGTTATCATATCCTCTCTCAACTTCATTCTTTTGGCCTTCGTGGTCATCTCCCTCTCTTTCTCCGCAGCTTCCTCTCTCGTCGTTCCTTTCGGGTGCGCCTTGGTACCGCTCTCTCTCCCTCTTTTCAGCAATACGAAGGTGTGCCCCAGGGTAGTGTTCTGAGCACTACTCTTTTTCTTGTTGCCCTCAATGGTCTTCTTTCCTCTCTTCCTTCTGGTGTCTTCTCCGCTCTCTATGTCGATGATCTTACCCTTTGTTGTCAGGGTGATGATTCGCCTCTCCTTCAACGCCGGCTTCAACTTGCAATTGATGCCGTGTCATCTTGGGCCACAGGTCATGGCTTCAAGTTCTCTACTTCTAAGACTTGTGCCATGACTTTTACGCGGAAACGGGTTGTTCTTCGTCCCTCTTTGTCGCTTTATGGTCATCCCCTTGAATACAAAGATTCCGCGAAGCTTTTGGGGTTATTCCTTGACACTCGTTTGTCTTGGTCTCCCCATATCTCTTACCTCCGTGTTGAGTGCTCTAAGGCCCTTACCCTCCTTCGGGTCTTGTCCCATACTTCTTGGGGGGCAGATAGGCGCACTCTCCTTGCTTTACATTCCTCTCTCGTCCTGTCTAAGCTCGATTATGGTTGCCCTGCTTACTCGTCTGCTTCTCCTTCTACTCTTCGCCGTCTTGATGCTTTGCACCATACTGGGTTGCGCCTCAGTTCTGGTGCCTTTCGTTCGACTCCCATCCTTAGCTTGTATGTTGACACTGGCTTCCTGTCTCTCCAGGACCGCCGTGATCGCTACTGTCTTCGCTATCTTGCGCGGTCCTTGCAACATCCTTCCTCTCGCCTCTGTCGTGCTTTAACTTTTACCCCTCCTGCGGTTCCTGTTCCTCTTCACCACCTCCCTCTTTCTGTCCGGTTATCTCGCCTACAGGATTCTCTCTCCGTTCATATTTCTGATGTTTATCCTCGTGTTGTTCCTTCTTTGCCCCCGTGGAGGGTCCCTCTTCCGCGGTTTTGTACTTCCTTGACCCGTATCACTAAAGCTTTTACCCCTCCTGCGGTTCTAAAACGCCTTTTCCTCGAGCACTTTTCTTCTCACTCCCGCTCCGTTTCTGTCTTCACCGATGGGTCTAAGTCAGCGGACGGTGTTGGCTACTCTGTTGTTTTTCCTGATCGCACTTATATGTGTCGCTTGCCTCCGGAGACTAGCATCTTTACAGCAGAACTTTATGCTATTCTCTATGCTCTTCGTCTCCTGCTTTCTCGTTGTCAGTCCTCCTTTGTGGTTGTTGTTGACTCTCGTAGTGCCCTCATGGCTCTCGGGTCCTTTAATCCGGTTCATCCAGTAGTTGTCGAGATCCAGCATTGGCTGTTTCTCGTTCACAGTAAATTTAAGTCGGTTGAGTTTTGTTGGGTTCCCAGCCATATTGGTGTGTCTTTAAATGAGCGTGCGGATGCTGCCGCTAAGGAAGCTGTCCGCTCTTGTCCCATCTCTCGTAAAGGCATTCCGTATTCCGACTTTTACCCAGTTATCCATTCCTCAGTTCTTACCCGTTGGCAGGCTTCTTGGTTGTCTGTTACTGGTAACAAGCTACGTACTCTTAAATGTTGTGTTTCCTCGTGGCCGTCCTCCTTCCACCGTAACCGGCGGTGGGAAACAGCTCTGGCGAGGTTGCGTATTGGCCATACTCGCTTAACCCATGGTCACTTGATGGAGCGCCGCCCTGCTCCTTATTGTCCTCGTTGCATTGTCCCTCTTACGGTCGTGCATGTCCTTCTTGAATGTCCTGACTTCCAGGACGAGCGTGTGTCTTGCTTTCCGACCGCCCCTCGCGGTCACCTGTCCCTCGATAGAATTCTTGGTGACTCGGATACTTTTGATATCGTTCGCCTTATGCGTTTTTGTTCTCGTATTGGCATCCTTGGTGATATTTAGCGCCCTCTGATTATTTTGCGTATTTGATGGTGCTACATAGCCTTCCCGGTTTGGTGCCTTCTTTTGATAATTACTTACTTACTTACTTACTTCTATATTGGAGCGGAGTCTTGAGGTGGGTAGAATATAGTTGTGCATTAATTGGCTGTTGATTGCTGGTGTTGACTTCTTGATGTGTAGTGCCTCGCAGACGTCAAGCCGCCTGCTATCGCTGTATCTATCGATGATTTCTGTGTTGTTTACTAGGATTTCTCTGGCGATGGTTTGGTTGTGGGAAGAGATTATATGTTCCTTAATGGAGCCCTGTTTCTTATGCATCGTTAAACGCCTAGAAAGAGATGTTGTTGTCTTGCCTATATACTGCGTTTTTTGGAGCTTACAGTCCCCAAGAGGGCATTTGAAGGCATAGACGACGTTGGTCTCTTTTAAAGCGTTCTGCTTTGTGTCTGGAGAGTTTCTCATGAGTAGGCTGGCCGTTTTTCTGGTTTTATAGTAAATCGTCAGTTGTATCCTCTGATTTTTGTCTGTAGTGATAACGTTTTTATTAACAAAATCTTTCAGGACCCTTTCCTCCGTTTTATGAGCTGTGGAAAAGAAGTTCCTGTAAAATAGTCTAATAGGGGGTATAGGTGTTGTGTTGGTTGTCTCTTCAGAGGTTGCATGGCGTTTCACTTTCCTTCTTATGATGTCTTCGACGAAACCATTGGAGAAGCCGTTGTTGACAAGGACCTGCCTTACCCTACAGAGTTCTTCGTCGACTTGCTTCCATTCTGACCTGTGGCTGAGAGCACGGTCGACATAAGCGTTAACAACACTCCTCTTGTACCTGTCTGGGCAGTCGCTGTTGGCATTTAGGCACATTCCTATGTTCGTTTCCTTCGTGTAGACTGCAGTGTGGAAACCTCCGCTCTTTTCCATGACTGTTACATCTAGAAAGGGCAGCTTCAAAACCTTTACCATCTCTAAAGTGAAACGCAGCACGGAACTCTGCTCAAATGCCTCCTTCAGCGCCTGCAGATGTCTGACATCAGGTACCTGTGTAAAAATGTCGTCAACATACCTGCAGTATATGGCCGGTTTCATGTTCATGTCGACTAAGACTTTTTGCTCGATGGTACCCATGTAGAAGTTTGCAAACAGGACACCTAGGGGAGAACCCATGGCGACCCCATCTACTTGCTTATACATGTGATCGAAACTGATCGAAACTGTGAACGCCAAGAAATCCGGACTCCACCTGCCAAAGATCATTGGGGAATATAAACCTGGATATGCGTATGGAAATGTCAAGACACACAAGCCTGGAAACCCACTTCGGCCAATCATTAGCCAGATACCCACACCCACGTACAGACTGGCGAAGCGACTCAACGGCCTGCTGACTCCTTATGTTCCTTGCGCCTTCAGCCTGAAGTCTCCAAAGGAATTTGTGGACTTACTGCGGGGCACACGGGCCACAGGGATAAGAGCCTCGTTGGACGTAGAATCGCTGTTCACTAACGTACCAGTGGACGAGACAATCGGGATGATAGCTGACAGAGTGTATCGTGATCCAGCCTGAACTCCTCTTGACATACCAGAAAATATCCTAAGGAAACTACTCCAAGCTTGTACAAAAGAGGCACCCTTCTTGAGCCCGGATGGGCACATGTATAAGCAAGTAGATGGGGTCGCCATGGGTTCTCCCCTAGGTGTCCTGTTTGCAAACTTCTACATGGGTACCATCGAGCAAAAAGTCTTAGTCGACATGAACATGAAACCGGCCATATACTGCAGGTATGTTGACGACATTTTTACACAAGTACCTGATGTCAGACATCTGCAGGAGTTGAACGAGGCATTTGAGCGGAGTTCCGTGCTGCGTTTCACTTACGAGATGGAAAAGGATGGGAAGATGCCCTTTCTAGATGTAACAGTCATGGAAAAGAGCGGAGGTTTCCACACTGCAGTCTACACTAAGGAAACGAACATAGGAATATGCCTAAATGCCAAAAGCGACTGCCCAGATAGGTACAAGAGGAGTGTTGTTAACGCATATGTCGACCGTGCTCTCAGCCACAGGTCAGAATGGAAGCAAGTCGACGAAGAACTCTGTAGGGTAAGGCAGGTCCTAGTCAACAACGGCTTCTCCAATGGTTTCGTCGAAGACATCATAAGAAGGAAAGTGAAACGCCATGCAACCTCTGAAGAGACAACCAACACAACACCTATACCCCCTATTAGACTATTTTACAGGAACTTCTTTTCCACAGCTCATAAAACGGAGGAAAAGGTCCTGAAAGATATTGTTAATAGAAACGTTATCCCTACAGACAAAAATCAGAGGATACAACTGACGATTTACTATAAAACCAGAAAAACGGCCAGCCTACTCATGAGAAACTCTCCAGACACAAAACAGAACGCTTTAAAAGAGACTAACGTCTTCTATGCCTTCAAATGCCCTTTTGGGGACTGTAAGCTCCAAAAAACGCAGTATATAGGCAAGACAACAACATCTCTTTCTAGGCGTTTAATGATGCATAAGCAACAGGGCTCCATTAAGGAACATATAATCTCTTCCCACAACCAAACCATCGCCAGAGAAATCCTAGTAAACAACACAGAAATTATCGATAGATACAGCGATAGCAGGCGGCTTGACGTTTGTGAGGCATTACACATCAAGAAGTCAACACCAGCAATCAACAGCCAATTAATGCACAACTATATTCTACCCACCTCAAGACTCCGCTCCAATATAGAAGCATCAAGAAATTTGGACCAATAGGCTTTCTACAATCACTTCTATTCAATACCCATTGTTTCATGTTCTGGCTTGTGTTGATGAAATTAATACCTTATTAAATACCACCTCACCCCATCCACCTCACTCAAATGTAGATATAAACAAAATCGCAGATGTGTAAGTTCTATTCAGATGTGTATGTGTTAACTAAAGTCTTTGAAAATGTAATAAGTTTTACGAAACGCACTCAAGTGTCGCGTCAGACTAGAAATAAAAATGAATTTTGGAGAATTGATTTTTGAATTACCTCCAACAGTGAAAAGAAATGTACGAAAGATTGAGAAAATTCGTGTTAGAATTATTAATCTTACTTTTTCGGTCATATTTAATAATATATGTCTACAGGAAAGAATGCTACCAAAATATACTAATATATATATATATATATATATATATATATATATATATATATATATATATATATATATATGATATATATATATATATATATATATATATATATATATATATATATATATATATATATATATATATATATATATATATATATATATATATATATATATATATATATAAATATATATTTAGAGAGCGAGGCTCTCCGCCTCGCTGCCCAATCCACACCGAATACAGGTGTATTTGTGGCGAGGCAGAGGCCGACAGATACGGACGGCATTACCTTCTCTGCCAAAGGACAGGAGGATGGCATGCAAGACACGGCGAGGTCAATGACATTATTAAAAGAAGCCTTACCACAGCCGGTTGTCCAGCAGAGAGAGAGCCCCGTTACCTAATGTCCCGCAACTCTGATGAGCCTGTCGGTCGCCCAGATGGAATCACGGTGAACCCCTGGAAGAATGGTAGACAGTTGGTGTGGGACTACTCTTGCGCTTCAACTTTAGCCAATATCTATGTTGACTTCAGTGCCACACAAACAGGAGGAGCTGCCAATCACCGGGAAGCGGCCAAGTCACGTAAATACAGAGACCTTGAGCACCACTAAAATTTTGTCCCCATTGCCATTGCCTCAGAGACACTTGGTGCCTGGGGTAAAAGTGCTGCTAGCTTTTTGAAGGAATTGGGGGCTAAGCTAATCGAAACAACTAGAGACCCTAGAGCTGCCAGTTTTATTTTTCAGCGCCTTAGTGTGGCAATCCAGAGAGGAAATGCTCACTGCATCCATGGTTCCTGCCCGCCATCTGAGGAGCTGTTCAACTTGTGACAAGCAGCCTTGTACCCTACATGTAATAAATATTATAACTTTTTTTGTGTAATGACATTTTCAAATAAAGCTAGATAAATATACACACATACCAAATGAATCGGGGTGGTAGGAGAAGAAAATATCAAAGTGTTCAGTGAGGATCCACAAGGTCTTCTCTGAGTACTCTTTATTTTCTTCTCCGAGGCTATGGGTCCCTACACTTGCCCCGGAGGTGGTACCCCTTATATACATATAAAAAAATATAATATATATATATGTATATATATATACTTATATATATATTTATATATATGCAATTGACGATCACAAAACACTGATCATTTTATGCGGAAAATCCACAGAGAAATATGAAATGAGGTGAACGTTTCGGCTTTGTTAAAGCCTTTGTCAACACCAGACTGACTAAGGAGAAGGGAGAAGGGGGAGGATATATAGGCCGACACCTGACCAACCCATCCCTAGGGTTGGTCAGGTGTAATTAACCAAAATCAGGTATAGCTTAGCTTAGAATGGTCAAAGAGGATTAAGCGGTCAGAGAATAAGGATGAAAGATTAAAGAAAAGCCTCATGAACACACAATATATGAATATACAATTATAATGAGACATTGTAAGCCTCTCTATCAGAGTTGTTTCTTAAACTGTTGTGCAATATTATAACTTAAAAATGGATCAAGTTTGTACATTCCAGTACTAACATTAAGAAGATTTGGACACTGACTGATTAGAGCAGACTCAATCAAATTCCGTTCCACGAAATCCCCACAATTGGTAATGCTTTTTGCCCCATTCCAGTTAATATTGTGATCGCATAAACTCGTATGTAGATACAATGCATTAGACGTTTGGGCAGTTCTAATACTATAAGCATGTTGTGACAACCGCAATTGTAAGGACTTTCCTGTTTGTCCAAGGTACACAGAATCACAATCATTGCAGGGAATTGAATACACACAACCTGCTGTATCAGGGGAGTTTTTTATTAAATTGGATTTGATCGTACTATTAGTGAACACCAAATTTATATTAAGTTTCTTAAAAATCAGAGACAATTTTTCAAGTCCACTCGCATAAGGTACCACCAATGAGTTAATAATTTTTGGTTTCGCCTTAGGGACGTGATTATAAAACGTACGTTTGGCTTGTACAAACGAGAAATCCAAAAACCTCTTAGGATATTGTAAACTCTTCCCAATTTCATATATTTTAGCAATCTCTTCATCAAAAAACTCAGGGCTGCAAACCCTCAAAGCTCGTAGAAACATTCCTGAAAATACTGCCTGTTTAACTTTACTATGATGATTCGAATAAAAATGAACATACGACCCCACGTTGGTAGGTTTCCTATACACATTAAATTTGAACTTTCTAGCGACTCTATGAATCATAATGTCCAAAAACGGAAGAGTACCATTCTCCTCAGTCTCACAAGTGAATTTTATTGAAGGTACCAAAGAATTGAGTTCATTAAGAAAAACTATCTGGTCTTTGTTGCACGGCCATAAGCACAAAATATCATCAACATACCTATACCAAACCACATTAGCCGGCATAATCCTGGATAAGATTTTTGTTTCAAAGAATTCCATATACAAATTGCTTAAAACTGGGGACAGGGGATTGCCCATCGCCATACCAAATGTTTGTTTGAAAAATTTTCCATTAAAACTAAAATAATTGTCTTTTATACACAATTTAATAAGTTCCAATACTTTATTGGTCTGCAAGCTCAAATTATATTTAGGCAGTTCCTCACGTAGAAATTCTAACAGATCATCAACAGGAACTTTAGTGAATAAAGAGGTTACATCGAAACTTATAAGTTTAAAATCAAAATTTAAATTCAGTGTGGATAGCTTATTAACTAAGTCCACATTGTTTGTCAAGTGTGAGTTGGAAATAGTACCAACTATAGGGGACAAAACTTTGACTAACCACTTAGAGAGTTTATAAGCCGCCGAACCAATTGAACTAATAATCGGCCTTGCCGGATTATATGGCTTATGAGTTTTTATAAGACCATACATGTAAGGAAGAGAGGGGGATCGACTTGTTAGCCTAGATATCAACTCTTTATCGCCTTTACACACAGTTTTAAGAGTTTTGTTAAAATGTGCAATCACTTTTTCAGTAGGATCTCTGTTAACCAATAGATAAGTATCCTTGTCTTCCAAGAGTAACTCCATTTTTCGGACATAGTCATCTTTATTCATAATAACTACTGCATTTGACTTATCAGCCTTGGTAATATGTAATGAACTATCTTTTTTGAGATTTTTGAACGCATGAACAAATCGACTTGGACAATTAGGAACAGAATTGTTAAGTAAAACGCCATACATCATACCTTTGCACACATTAATATCTTCAACTGAGACATTGCTATACTTTTCAAGATTGCTGAAACCTTTGGCAATATCTACATAATTGACTGTTCCGTTAGATGTGGCAAAGCTCAGGCCATATCCTAATGCAGTAATCGTGTCATTATCAAGCTGTCTATCCGAGAGGTTTATAACAAAATCCCGGTTGGAGTGTTTATTCCAGTCACTTTGTTGAATAAGTTTCTTTAATTTGAAATCAAGTTTAGTACTCACCTTTCTGCAGGTAGACCTCAAAGTAGTATAACAGTAATCCATCATACAACGGTTCCACTCAGGCGGAATGGCTTGGAGAAAAGCGTACTTACAGTTATTCACAACTTTAAAACATTCACGAACTTCAAATTTAAGTAAATCGATGTTTTTCATAAGCACTATGCGGGGTATCTCATCAAACGGCTGATCTGACAATTTAAGAACGCTGTTGGGTAATAATGAACGGGGAAGCACTTGTTCACTGAGGCATTTTCGAAGAAAACGAAGACGAATTTTTAAGGAATGAGATTTCACTAAAGCAGAACGAAGTTTAGTAACAAAAGGTTTAAGGGAAGGGTAGAGAGAGGAGAAGGTAAGAAATTGGCACGTGGTATCCATTGATGCAATTGACGATCACAAAACACTGATCATTTTATGCGGAAAATCCACAGAGAAATATGAAATGAGGTGAACGTTTCGGCTTTGTTAAAGCCTTTGTCAACACCAGACTGACTAAGGAGAAGGGAGAAGAGGGAGGATATATAGGCCGACACCTGACCAACCCATCCCTAGGGTTGGTCAGGTGTAATTAACCAAAATCAGGTATAGCTTAGCTTAGAATGGTCAAAGAGGATTAAGCGGTCAGAGAATAAGGAATGTACCTTGAATGAATGAATGTTACCTTGGACAAACAGGAAAGTCCTTACAATTGCGGTTGTCACAACATGCTTATAGTATTAGAACTGCCCAAACGTCTAATGCATTGTATCTACATACAAGTTGATGCGATCACAATATTAACTGGAATGGGGCAAAAAGCATTACCAATTGTGGGGATTTCGTGGAACGGAATTTGATTGAGTCTGCTCTAATCAGTCAGTGTCCAAATCTTCTTAATGTTAGTACTGGAATGTACAAACTTGATCCATTTTTAAGTTATAATATTGCACAACAGTTTAAGAAACAACTCTGATAGAGAGGCTTACAATGTCTCATTATAATTGTATATTCATATATTGTGTGTTCATGAGGCTTTTCTTTAATCTTTCATCCTTATTCTCTGACCGCTTAATCCTCTTTGACCATTCTAAGCTAAGCTATACCTGATTTTGGTTAATTACACCTGACCAACCCTAGGGATGGGTTGGTCAGGTGTCGGCCTATATATCCTCCCCCTTCTCCCTTCTCCTTAGTCAGTCTGGTGTTGACAAAGGCTTTAACAAAGCCGAAACGTTCACCTCATTTCATATTTCTCTGTGGATTTTCCGCATTTATATATATATATATATATATATATATATATATAAATATATATATATATATATATATATATATATATATATATATATATATATATATATATATATAAATTCATATATATATAAATATATATAAAATGTATATATATATATATAAATATATATATATATATATAACTGAAAACTCACACCCCAGAAGTGACTCGAACCCATACTCCCAGAAGCAACGCAACTGGTATGTACAAGACGCCTTAATCCACTTGACCATCACGACCGGACAAAATGAGGTGATAGCCGAGGCTATTTGAACCACCCCACCGCCGGCACTCGGATAGTAATCTTGGGCATAGCATTTTACCAAATCACCTCATTCTTTGGGGCACACGTAAGGAACACAAATGCGAAGAAGCCTGAATGGTCCCCAGGACAATATGCAACTGAAAACTCACACCCCAGAAGTGACTCGAACCCATACTCCCAGAAGCAACGCAACTGGTATGTACAAGACGCCTTAATCCACTTGACCATCACGACCGGACAAAATGAGCTGATAGCCGAGGCTATTTGAACCACCCCACCGCCGGCACTCGGATAGTAATCTTGGGCATAGCATTTTACCAAATCACCTCATTCTTTGGGGCACACGTGAGGAACACAAATGCGAAGAAGCCTGAATGGTCCCCAGGACAATATGCAACTGAAAACTCACACCCCAGAAGTGACTCGAACCCATACTCCCAGAAGCAACGCAACTGGTATGTACAAGACGCCTTAATCCACTTGACCATCACGACCGGACAAAATGAGGTGATAGCCGAGGCTATTTGAACCACCCCACCGCCGGCACTCGGATAGTAATCTTGGGCATAGCATTTTACCAAATCACCTCATTCTTTGGGGCACACGTGAGGAACACAAATGCGAAGAAGCCTGAATGGTCCCCAGGACAATATGCAACTGAAAACTCACACCCCAGAAGTGACTCGAACCCATACTCCCAGAAGCAACGCAACTGGTATGTACAAGACGCCTTAATCCACTTGACCATCACGACCGGACAAAATGAGGTGATAGCCGAGGCTATTTGAACCACCCCACCGCCGGCACTCGGATAGTAATCTTGGGCATAGCATTTTACCAAATCACCTCATTCTTTGGGGCACACGTGAGGAACACAAATGCGAAGAAGCCTGAATGGTCCCCAGGACAATGGTCCCCATTGCTTTAAGAGAATTTGTTCTTTGACAATTTGAGTAACGTAGAATGCGTTTGGGTTAATTTACTTTCCTGTAAGCAGCTACGGTAGTCTCGAGGAGCCTAGCCATCAGCCAGATAAGAATTAGAGTATTGTCTGTCGTAATTAACGGTCAGTGGGCCGGGTAATTGACGTGTTTCAGGAAGTCAAAGTAATTAATCTCGATCCTTGTTTGATCGACTCACACGAAGGCTACATTGTTCCATTAACGTAACGTCGTTATCTGCCCGGAAGTACCGGCATTGGATTGACTCGTGAGAGGAGTAACGTCATTTAGAATAACGTAAACGTGGGGCTAATTACTGTTATTAGTCGCCTGAATTGGTCTGAGTATGGAAGGCTTAGACGGAATTCATACCTTAATGTAAATTGCTGAGCCAGTGTGAAAGGTTGCGTATTTTAATTGTTTAATTATTGATCTTGAGGATAGTAATTAATTACTCTAAAGGTAATTACGAGTGATTACCGTTCTCTTAGCACTTTGGACATTGTAAATCAGAGTTTACCATCGCTGAGTGATTAGTAACCGATTAACGTAAATTAACGTAACTAGTAAAGAGTTTAATCAGCTGTCTGGAAGTACAGGGATTAATGGGATTTTCTCACTGAATGCTCGACGGGTAGAGTGTTGTTTGATTTCCGCGTTACTAGTGACAGTTGTAAGAGTTGTTAATTTAACGTAAATGTTACCTTGTAATTAACGTAAATGTTATTGTGTTATTAACGTAAATCAATTGTTATTGATTGTTGACCGTCCGTGGGACGTAGTGTTAACGTAAGGATTAATTTGAGGAAGGGTGCTGGAGTTGCCAGTGAATCCATTAGTTATTGTTGTCATTGAAAGACTACTGATTTGATTGCATTGCAACCGCTGTTGCAGGAGTAGACTGCACTGAGGCGTAGAACAGTTAGGAGGTTACTGGAGACGTATTTCAGAACCTACTGTGTCATTTGTTGTAATTGTGATTATAGATCTGTTAGTTCTTGCTTGCTTGTTGATTCCTCTGTGGTCACGCTTATGTTCGAGTTAGTTCATTATGCAGTCCGAGGGGCTGGTGTCTAGCTGTCATTGATAGTGTCACAGGAAGGATTTCGAGTAACGTCATTGACATTTCTTTTGTTTTGTTGTAGTAGTTAGTACTTTATTGAATAAACTAAGTTGTTATGGTTAACACTGTCTTTTCGTTACACCCCCACACATTATTATTGTTATGCAAATGTTCTTCACACTCGACTAAAATTGAGACTAATTTTCTGAGCTTTGGATCAAATATACGGCACCACACAACAATAAATTATTGTTGTGAGAGCCCGTGACCTACTCGTTAGATTCGCTTCGGCGATTGGCGAAGGTCGGCGGCCTAAGTGGGGGGATTTCAATTTTCATTGGGGTCTCGGCGTTTGCTCGCGCCTAGTCAATTGTTCATACATGGTCCCAAAGTGAGGAATGAGCTGTTTACTACACTGGTGTGTTAGCTAAGCAAGTCCTTCCTCAGGCGACCTAGTTGAATATCACGACAGGAATAAAGGTTAAAGAATAAAGAAAGTTCTTAGAAATTTTCCGAGCTAAAATTCCTTATACCAATTTCAATTTATTCCAAAACTTCTCACAGTTAACAAAATCAAACTCTCACATCAAGTACATCTAGTGTACGAACACAGTAAATAATCTTTATTAGTCCATCACGAGTGCAGCGCGATAATTACTATATTTTTTTAATTGATTTATAAAAATAAGATTCTTTAATTTTTTGAAAGTAAACGACTCAGTTTTCGGTAAAAGGACCGCGGATTATTTCACGATCTGGTATTGCTGCAGGGCAGGCGCCTTCATTAATTAGTTTCACTTAAGCGATTCTCTCGAATAATCGACGTATTCTAATTTTTGGAATTTAGATAGTTTTCTGGGGGGAGCCCCGTCGGCTCCCCGGAGCTATCCCAGGCTGATATGCTAATGTCAGACTTTGGCATCAGTCATGTGTATGGAGTTCTTAGGCCTACCGGGGACCACGGCCAGAACCGGGCACCCTCAGAGAGGCAAGGGGAGCAATGGCCTATAAAAGCCCCCGTGTAGTTGGAAGCATTCTATGTCTGCCATCGACCGGAACAGGCACCCAGAAAGGTAAGCGCCCCAAAACAAACCCCTATTCTGGTTAAAATTGCTACCTAAAACCGAACTAGTGGATAGAACTCCCCAACCGAAAACAAGCAAACTAGTGTGACGTCACACACTGCCGCGCCGCTGTCTGCGCAGCTTCCCCCTCCCCGGGAGGGGGAAGGGGGAGCCCCAGACCCCCCGCGCCGGCTACCCACACCTTAGTTCTTGAGGCTGATACTATAGGCGATGGTCGTGTGCTCTGGCTCCGGTGTCGCTACTGCACTGTGCTTTGCGTGTGGTGTTAGTTTTGTGTCGGTTGCTGCGTCACCGGCTTCCTCTTCGGGTTTTTCAGGGTTCAGTGCCTTGGCGCCTACCCGAGCCCTCGCTCGATGTGTACACGGATGCGTCGTCTCTCGGCTGGGGTTTTGTGACCAGTGCTCACTAGGCCGGCCAGGGGCGTTGGGATCCGTCCTTCCGTCGAGCTCACAGTACGGTGCGGGAGTTCGCGGCAGTGTGGTTTGCTCTGGGGAGGATTCGGGTGGCCCGCGGATCGACGATTCGGCTCCATTCGGACTGCTCTCCGGTGGTTCATTGCCTGAACCGCGGGGGTTCGATGCGGTCCTTGTCTCTTTGGGGTTGGTCGCTTCGGGTGACTCGTCTGCTGAGTTCTCGGGGTTTGGCTCTCCTGGCGGATCACGTACGGGGCGTGTCCAACGTCTTGGCCGACGCCCTGTCTCGCTTCGTTCCCCTCTCCACGGAGTGGACGGTCGACGACGAGTCCTTCCGTTGGCTTTGCCAGACGTTCGGGCGCCCCGAGGTGGACCTCTTCGCGTCGGCGTGGTCGCGGCGTCTTCCCGTTTATGCGGCGCCCTTCCCCGATTGCGAAGCCGTCGGGGTCGATGCCTTTCGGCTCGACTGGTCGAGGTGGGGGTTCCTGTACCTCTTTCCCCCGGTTCGGCTGTTGCTCCAGGTCCTGACTCGCTTAGAGACTTACCGGGGGAGAGTTGTCCTTCTGGCCCCTTGGTGGCCGGCCCAGCCTTGGTTTCAGGCGCTGGTTGCTCAGTGTCCGAACCCGAGGGTTTTTCCCGCGGCTCCGCCTCTTTCAGCAGATCGGGCCGGTACGTCACGTAGCTGGTTCGATCTTCTCCTCGAGTCTTCGCGTATGGTTTTTTTGACTCGAGTCTATCATCATCTCTATGGTGATCAGGTGGCCTCCTTGTTGGTGTCCCACCTGAGGGCTTCTTCTCGGCGGCAGTATGAAGTTTCCTGGCGGTCCTTCCGTTTCTTTTTGCGTCTTCGTCGTGTTAGCTCCTTGTCTGTTCGGGTGGTCTTGTCCTTCCTCTCGTGGTTGTTTCAGGACCGTCATCTTATGCCTAACACTGTCGCTTCGTATCGTGCGGCGCTGGCGGAGCCGCTTCAGCTTGCTTTCGGTATCGATGTTACGTCTGCGCCGTTTCGCAAGCTGTCTCGTGCATTGTTTCACCTCCGGCCTGCTCATGCGTCGCCTGAGCCGTCCTGGTCTTTGGACAGAGTGCTCGCTTTCCTTTCATCTCCTCGTTTCGTTGTGGCCCCTTCGGTCCAGGATTGTTTTTCCAAGGCACTTTTCTTGTTGGCTTTGGCCTCTGGGGGTCGGGTAGGGGAGCTTCATGCTCTCCTCCGGCGCAGGGGTTTCTGCTCTTTTGGTCGTGGTGATAGTTTTGTTCGTTTGTAGCCGTCTCCTTCTTTTCTGGCGAAGAATGAGACTGCTGCGTTCCGGAGGGGTCCATGGGTGGTTGATGCTTGGTTGGTCAGGCCGGGGGTGCATCATGTTTTGTGTCCGGTTGCGGCGCTTCGCCGTTATTTGCGCGCCACAGCTTCTGTGTCCGGGGACGCGCTGTGGGTTGATCCGGTTTCCCTTCTTCCCTGTTCGCGGGTTCGGGTCTCTCAGGTCGTCCGCAGGGTTATTAGGTCCAGCCAGCCTGCGGTCTATCCCCGTGCCCATGACGTTCGTAAGTTCGCGGCTCTTGCTGCCGTCTTTGGGAATATGTCTTGGTCTGATATTCGGGCGCGGGGATTTTGGCGGTTGAACAGGGTCCTGGCTGCTCGTTACCTTGTGAATGTCCCTGGGCCTCGTCGGGCCTGTGTTGCTTTGGGTCGGCGGTTGCAGCCAGTTGTCTCGGCTTCGAGTTGAGGGGTGACCGACGACCGCCTCCCGGGTAAGTCCCTCTTTTTCTGTCTGTGGGTAGTTAGCTCCGGGGAGCCAACGGGGCTCCCTCCAGAAAACCAGCGTTGAATGTAATGAAACGCCATTTTCTGGGTGAGTCCCGGAGGCTCCCCGGCATCCGTCCCTCCCTCCGGTCGGCGGTTTTTCGCGTTTTTGACATCCAGCCTCAAGAACTGAGGTGTGGGTAGCCGGCGCGGGGGGTCTGGGGCTCCCCCTTCCCCCTCCCGGGGAGGGGGGAGCTGCGCAGACAGCGGCGCGGCAGTGTGTGACGTCACACTAGTTTGCTTGATTTCGGTTGGGGAGTTCTATCCACTAGTTCGGTTTTAGGTAGCAATTTTAACCAGAATAGGGGTTTGTTTTGGGGCGCTTACCTTTCTGGGTGCCTGTTCCGGTCGATGGCAGACATAGAATGCTTCCAACTACACGGGGGCTTCTATAGGCCATTGCTCCCCTTGCCTCTCTGAGGGGGCTCGGTTCGGGCCGTGGTCCCCGGTAGGCCTAAGAACTCCATACACATGACTGATGCCAAAGTCTGACATTAGCATATCAGCCTGGGATAGCTCCGGGGAGCCTCCGGGACTCACTCAGAAAATGGCGTTGCATTACATTCAACGCTGGTTTTTTCTTTCAAAAAGAGGGCTGTAAATTTTGTGCTATTTGTGTAGATCTCGGTTGTAGTGAGAATCTGGGTCGTGTGTGAGGTAAATTGTAGTTACAAGAGGCATGGTGCACCTGAAATTGCAGGGAATGTTTAACCCAGCCAGGCACCAGTCAGTAGGGGCCATGGGGGGTGTACGCATAGAGGAGGGCACCCCTTCCGATACTACAGGGGATCTGGTGGACCGTTCAGGTAGCCTAGTTGGCGTTACAGGTGGAGTCAGTGGGGCTGAGGCGACGGTGCCACGGGTTCTGGGTATGACTGGGGAGTCTAGGGTGTCTTCACGTTCCAGTATTGACACGGTGGTAGATATGAGTGGGGAATCATTAGAGGATTCGTCCCATTAGTGGGGGGTGCCGTCTTGGGTTCCCCCACCTACAACATCGACGCCATTCCAAACAGGGGATACAGTGCTGGATAGGGGGCATCATTTAGCGTGGTAGGACGTCCCACTCCGTTAAGTAGGGAACATGACCAGCAACCTGTTCAATTAGAACATGAACCACACCCACAGCAGGAACTACCTCAAGTAACACCACTACCACAACATCCACTTATACCTCACCCATCACTACAACATCAACCCCAAGCCACCCAACCCCAACCTCACGCCCTATTCCAACCTCTAGCTACCCAGCGCCAACCTCAACCTCAACTCCTATACCAACCTCAACCTCAACCCCTACCCCAACCCCAGACCACCCAATACCTACTCCAACCTCAGGCCACCCAATAGCTACTCCAACCCCAGGCCACCCACACCATACCCCAACCTCGATCCCTACCCCAACACCAGAACACCCAATATTTACCCCAACCCCAAGCAAACCCACATCATACCCCAACCCCAGGCCACCCAAACCCAACCTAAACCCCAACCCCAAGTCACTCCCTAACCTCAGGCAACCCAACCCCAACCTCAACCCCTACCCCAACCCCAGACCACCCAATACCTACTCCAACCTCAGGCCACCCAATACCTACTCCAACCTCAGGCCACTCACACCATAGCCCAACCTCAGGCCACCCAAACCCAACCTCAACCCCAACCCCATGCCACTCACATCATACCCCAACCCCATGCCACTCACATCATACCCCAACCTCAGGCAACCTAACCCATCACCTACCCTAACCCCAGACCACCTAATACCTACTCCAACCCCAGGCCACCCACACCATACCGCAACCTCAACCCCTACTCCAACCCCAAGCCACCCACACCATACCCCAACCTCAGACAACCCAACCCCAACGACAACCCCGACCCCATACCACCCCATACCTATTCCAACCCCAGGCACCCCAACCCCACCCTCAACCCCTACCTCAACCCCATGCCACCCACACCATACCCCAACCTCAGGCAACCCAATCCCACCCTCATCCCCCACCCCAACCTCAGGCCACCCAATACCTACTTCAACCCCAAGCCACCCACACCATACCCCAACCTCAGACAACCCAACCCTAACCTCAACCCCTACCCCAACCCCAGACCACCCCATACCTACTCCAACCCCAGACCACCCCATACCTACTCCAACCCCAGGCCATCCACACCATACCACAACCTGAACCTCTACCCCAACCCCAGAACACCCAATACCTTTCCCAACCACAACCCCCTATCCCAGACCACCCCATACCTATTCCAACCCCAGGCGCCCCAACCGCAGCCTCAACCCCCTATACCAACCCCCAGGGGCCACCCACTTCCAGTAGACTCGCTTCACACACACACAGGGAATTATGAGTCTGATTCCTAAGATGACTCTGCTGACACTCAGAGGTACGGAGTTGCCGTCAAACAAGGTGGAACGCAACCCCCGGGGGAGGACTGGCTGTGGAAAATGAGTGCGATGCTGGAGGCTGTCCCAAATGATGGCTGAAAATTACTCTTGCCATGCGGGTTTGCGTGGACGTAGCCGGCCCACTGGCGAGATTGAAAGAGTTTTGGCACCTGACGACATTGCCTCTGTTTGTCCAGGCGATTAGGGACAGACATAAGGAGAAAGTGTCGGCAGAGAAAGCTCAGGTATACCTTCAGTCACTTAAGAGGGACGATTGCAGTACCATAAAGGATTTCGAGACGTTGATAATGAGTAGGGTTGACGACCTTACCCAGGAGCTGGGGTACGATGAGAGTCAGGCGGAACGAATAGCTAAGCAGTTGTTCTGTAGAGCGTTACATCCTACCATGGGGCCGTTTATAGCTGCAGAGGGAGCGTTATTAAGTTTTAAGGAACTCGTCCAACATGCCGCCACAGTTTTGGACATTTAGATGAGAACAGAGAGGATTGGGGTTCAGTCGTCCCCATATGTTGAGGCGGTACGTAAAGACGAGGGGGAAAAGACGAATGACTGTGGAGCGGGTTCGTCAGGCAGGAAGCAGACCACAGCTGCACGTTCGGACCACCCTCCACGGGGTACCAACAGGGACCCGTGGGCGTGTTATTGGTGCGGTAAGCACGGACACCTAGGATGGATTGTCCGAATGTTAAAACAAAAGAATGAAAGATTGTCCCTAGTGATGGTAGGCCTTCCTTTGAAGTAAAAGTGGAAGGTGTGAGATTGACAGTTTTTGTTGACACTGGAAGCTAGGCAACTCTAATTAAAAAGTCAGCCTTCAGCAAATTTTAACATGCACGCCTTAAGCATTGTACGAAGACACTAACAGCAGTTAATGGTGAAAAGATTGATATCTTGGGTCAAGGTACCATTAACTTTGAAATTAATGGGGAATTGCAACCTCACACATGTACGATCGTTGAGAACCTTGATTTTCCTAGTCACATCTTACTGGGGACTGATTTTCTGTCTCGGTTTGATTACTCCTTGTCTGCACAAAAAGGGGCTAGGAACTGCAGGTTGCAGTTGGGAGAGACTTCCTACCCAGTGGAGATGATCGACCATCCCCCAGTTGAAGCTTCAATTAAGTGGAAGCAGAAATATAATGCACACTATCCAAAATTGATTTTTAAGTCTCTTCCAGACACCGTCACTTCCAGGCACTTCTCATAAAGTGCATTTCAACTTATTAAACAATATACCATAGTGATTGCCATCCGACTTTTGTGCTTTAATGAAATAACAAGTGAATTTGGTGGAGTCCACCTCGTGGTGCCAGAACCCACCCCATAGGCCCACGTCCCGTGTGCCCACCGTGTGTGTGTGTGTGTGTGCTTACTAGCAATTTGGTTTCCAACAAGTGTAATAGGGGAATGTGGATCGAGAAATTAGTAACAGAGAAAGTGAATACTATTGCAAGTCGGAAATAAAGCAGAAAAATCCCTTATTGTAATACAAGCGAATTAATATACCAGTGTATAACCCATGTAACTGGCAACTGAGAGCCTCCAGCCGCGGCCTGGGACAACAACGTGTCAACTGTAGCCTCTGGGACCCCTCACCCTTGACCGTGCGATAAATACTGACCATACAGTAGAACAAATAAACATATATATTGTTACAAATATACGGTATACATATAATATTATAAATATATAGATATATACAACAAAACAAGGCAAAATGTGAGTAAATAAACAAATTTGTGGCTACTGTAACAACTCCTTAAAGTCGAAGGTAACGGGAATTGAATGTTATATCTGTAAGAATAGATTCCATTCGGCTTGTACAGGAGTGAGTAACATTACGGTACTGAGAGCTGGCCACTTGCTCTGGGTGTGTAAAAAAAAAAATGACCTGCCAGCTTGGAATATCCTAAAAAACTTTCTAGATAACATGACGTATGATCGGAAAACATCATTCATTGGAAGCCTACCAGCCATCCAGAAGGAGTGGGAAAGGAACAACAACAATTCTAATATACAAGGGGCGGAGGCTATAGTCAGGGATGAAACTGAGGCTGAAACTCAGGAAGTTGTAAACTCTGACTCAGTAGGCCCGGATGTAGATGACAGTAAACTAGAAAGTGTAACAGACAGCACTGACAGCTCGATAGGTACAGACACTACGACGGTTCCCGATAGAGCAATTCAGAACAGGACAGACTTGTGCAAATTTTATGCAAAGGGCATATGCAGACATAGATATGCTGGTAATAAGAAAGGATTAGAATGCAGTTACCAACATCCCAAAAAATGTTTAAATATGCTTAGGAAAGGTGAGTGTCGATTTGGATCAATATGTAGGTTTTTCCATCCTGACATGTGCCAAACCTCACTGGAGGACAGAAAATGCTATGACCTCAGCTGCCCACACTTTCACGTGAAAGGCACGGAACACTACATAAAGAGTTGGCAAGAAGGATAATGAATTTGGAGGAAACTCTATAAATTTTTTATACCAGACCGACAGAGAATTGAAAAGGAGGAGCATGGAGAGTGTATGGAACTGGATGCCAGATCCACTTGCATTCCAGAATTACAGATACAATTACACACCGAAAGGGAACTACAACTACGACAGGCAACTGCCCTACAACAATCAGTACTGGTCAGAACCAATTCATTATGTCCACGCATAATGGGCTTGCCGAAAAAGTCTCCCATTCAAACTATCACTAATAGAGTAACCTCATTCATCTTTGCCAACATACAAGGACTGAAAACAAGAACAAACAACAAAGTACAGTTCATAAATGGCCTCCTCATGGAGTCAAATGCAGTATTTGGAGCTTTCACAGAAACCCATGCAGGGGAATTGTTGGACAGTGAGATCTGGATTCCATGATATAACCTATACAGGTGTGATAGGAAAATTAGGTCACATGGAGGAGTGGGTCTGTATATTAGGGAAGACCATGTATGCTCGGAGCTCCTAAACGTTACAAATGAGGTGGTAGAGGTACTGGGATTAAAAATAGAAAAAATAAATTGAGTAATTATTCTAATATACAAACCGCCAGATGCAACGGCTGAGGAATTCACAGAACAGATAAACAAAATAGAGAATAGCCTTGATAATTTGGAGAACCCGATACCTGATATTATCTTCCTAGGTGACTTCAACTTGCCTAGTCTCAGGTGGAAAATAGCAAACAATAATATTATACCAGGAAATCTATCGGGACCTAACCAACCACAGATTAGAGAACTACTTAGATTCTGTGACAAATTTTCACTCAATCAGCAGATATCGGAGCCAACGAGAAATGAAAATATTCTAGATTTGGTCTTTACAAACAATGAAGACATTATCAGAGACATTACGATATCAGATACCACATACTCCGATCACAAGCTCATTGAAGTGCAAACGACCATCAATACTCAGAATAGACCTAAAACGTTGATAAAGCGGGAGGGGCTATTCAGTAAATTCAATTTTAATAATAAAAGGATGGACTGGGAGATAATAAACAGGGAACTTACAAACATTCTATAGAAACTGTTCTAAGTAATACAAGTCCTACAGAAGGAATAGAAAAACTGACTTCGGAAGCGTATCAAGTCTGTCTGAAACATGTTCCTTTGAGGAAAGCCAGAAAGAGATCTAACGTAGAAAGAGAACGCAGACGACACTGTAAACGCAGGAAAAAAATAACGGAACTGCTTACGCAGACACGAATTTCCCGTCAAAGAAGGAATAATTTAAATAGGGAGATTGAAGAAATCGAGCGGAAATTGAAACACTCATATGAAACTGAAGAAAAGCAGTTAGAACAGAAAGCAATTCAGGAAATAAAGAAAAATCATAAATATTTCTTCTCATATGCGAAATCAAAAGCAAAAACCACTGCCAGTATTGGACCTTTTCGTACAAGTGAAGGTTCATACACGGAGGATGACAAAGAAATTAGTGAAATCCTAAAAAAGCAGTATGAGGACATGTTTAGCACTCCAATAAACAACATGAAAGTGGAAGATCCAGACAATTTCTTTATGCGGGATACTCAAACCCCTGTAAATATAACTGATATCAACACCAGCGCACTAAATTTTGAAAGAGAAATTGAAAACATGCCCATGCACTCGGCCCCAGGTCCAGACTCATGGAATTCAATATTTATAAAGAAATGCAAAGTGCTGGTAGCACAGGCACTCAGTATAGTGTGGAGGAAGAGCTTGGACATGGGGGAGATACCAGATGCACTTAAAGTAGCAGACATAGCCCCTCTACACAAGGGAGGGAGCAAGCATTGGCAAAGAATTATAGACCAATTGCACTAACATCGCACATCATAAAAGTATTTGAGAGAGTGATTAGGAGTCAGGTCACCAGTTTCATGGAGACCAATGACCTTCACAACCCAGGCCAACATGGATTTCGAGCGGGAAGATCGTGCCTCTCACAGCTACTTGAGCACTACGACAAAGTCACTGAGGCATTAGAAGAAAAACAGAATGCTGATGTGATATACACGGACTTCGCAAAGGCTTTCGATAAATGTGACCATAGCGTGATAGCACACAAAATGAAGTCAATGGGAATAACCGGTAAAGTAGGACGCTGGATACTCAGTTTTCTGTCAAACAGGACTCAGCGAGTAACGGTCAACCATATAAAATCTAGTCCAAGTGCAGTTAAAAGCTCTGTGCCTCAGGGTACAGTCCTTGCACCGCTGCTTTTCCTTATTCTCATATCAGATATAGACAAAAATACAAGTCACAGCTTCGTATCATCCTTTGCAGATGACACAAAAATCAGTATGAAAATTACCTCGGCTGAAGATATTGAAAAACTTCGAGCTGATATTAATAAAGTTTTCGACTGGGCATCAGAAAATAACATGATGTTAAACAGTGATAAATTCCAGGTACTCAGGTACGGTAAAAATGAGGACCTTAAACATAATACAGAGTACAAAACACAATCAAATGTACCCATAGTAGGAAAACAGCATGTAAAGGATTTGGTAATAATAATGTCTGATGACCTAACGTTTAAGGAGCATAACCAAGCAAATAATGCGACAGCCAGAAAAATGATAGGATGGATTACGAGAACTTTCAAATCCAGGGATCCCATCACGGTGGTTGTACTCTTCAAGTCACTTGTGTTGTCCCGTCTTGAGCACTGCTCAGTACTCACTTCCCCCTTCAGAGCAGGAGAGATTGCTGAAATAGAGGGAATACAGAGAACATATACGGCACACATAGACACAATAAAGCACCTAAATTATTGGGATCGTCTCAAAGCCCTCCAAATGTACTCACTAGAAAGAAAACGAGAGAGATATCAAATAATATACACCTGGAAGATACTGGAGGGCCAAGTACCAAATCTACACAGTAAAATAACAACGTACTGGAGTGAACGATATGGAAGAAAATGCAGAATAGAACCAGTGAAGAGCAGAGGTGCCATAGGCACAATCAGAGAACACTGTATAAACATCAGAGGTCCGCGGTTGTTCAACGTCCTCCCAGCAAGCATAAGAAATATTGCCGGAACAACCGTGGACATTTTCAAGAGGAAACTAGATTTATTCCTCCAAGGAGTGCCGGACCAACCGTGCTGTGGTGGGTATGTGGGCCTGCGGGCCCACATACAGCCTAGTGGACCAAACAACAGCCTAGTGGACCAAACTCTCACAAGTCAAGCCTGGCCTCGGGCCGGGCTTGGGGAGTAGAACAACTCCCAGAACCCCATCAACCAGGTATCAACCGTTAAGAGGCCATGTGGATTGCATGCATTGACCAAGCAAAGTTGTCCACCACATTCTGTTAAATTTATTAAAGTAGCCGAGGGACGTAACATCCAACCAGGTACCACCATTCAGGTGGCTGGGAGATGTGATAGCTTATTAATACCCCATCATTTAATTGTAGTGCTTGATAAAGGTGCACTCATTCCAGTAGTCAATCTCTCACATAAGAATTTTTGCTTCAGGGCAGGTGATAGGGTATCTCAGGGAACTATGGTGCATGACAGAAATCTTTCACCAGGAGTCAGCTGAGACGCCAACCATCACAGCACAAGGTAGTGCTTTAAACATGACAGACAATAAGACACCATCAAAATAAAAGTATGAGATAAATGTGTCACGTAACGTAAAAGATATAGAGAAGTTTATTTCGGCACTCGATTTGCAATATGTTCCACAGGCAGATAGAAAGTTGTTGAGAGGAGTTTGCGAAAATTCCCGAAATTGTTTGCAACAGAGGATGATCAGATTGGTCTCCTTGATAGGATTGAGCACACCATTCCCACTGGTGATCATTTGCCTGTGTACACAAGGCAGTGGAGGTGCCGGAACAGGCATAGAATATCATCAGGGAGGAATGCCAGAAAATGTTCAGGCAAGGCGTGATAGAGCCTAGTATGTCACTGTGGTTCTCTCCTGTTGTGTTAGTTTGTAAACCTGATGGTAGTTATCGCTTCTGTGTTGATTACCGGAAGGTAAACGAAATGACTAAGGTTGATGTGTATCCATTGCCCCAAATACAGGAGATAATCGATCAATTTGGTGCTGCAAAGTATTTATCGACTCTTGATGCGAAATCGGCGTATTGGGCGATTCCAGTTGCAGTACAGGATAGGGACAAAACAGCATTCTCGGATGGTAGGCAATCTTACCAATTCCGTAGGATGCCGTTCGGGTTAAAGACAACGTCTTCGTCATTTCAGAGGGACATTAACTTCATACTAAGTCCAGTCTTGGGAAGACATTCATTAGCGTACCTGGATGATGTTGTGATATATTCCAGGACGTTTGAGGAACACCTACAAGACTTAACTGAGACTGACTTTGTTAGATCGGGCAGGTTTCAAGCTGAACGTTCAGAAGTTCACCCTGGCGGCCCAGAAATTCAAATTTCTGGGGTTCCAGGTGTGCCCAGACGGTATTCGACCTGACCTAGACTTTTGCCGCGCCATTGCTGACATGCCTACTCCAAAGACAGCAAAGAACGTGCGCAGGTTTCGGGAGGCGGCCGGATATTTTCGTCGTCACATTGAAGGATTCGCTGGCATTTTAGCACCCCTGACTGATCTGACAAAGAAGAATGCGAAGTTCGTTTGGAAACCTGAACATGACGAAGCCTATCGGAAACTGAAGAGCCAACTAATTACGACACCGGTACTGACCATTCCTGATTTCAATAAAGAGTGGGAGGTGCACACTGACGCCAGCGGTATAGTTATTGGCGGGTGTTTAATTCAGCGAGATGTGGATAATTTCCCCCATCCGGTTGCCTATTTCAGTAAAAAGGTCAAGGGACCTGAAGTTCGATATTCGGCCACGGATCGGGAGGCACTGGCAGTAGTAGAGTAGTTAGGTATTTTGAGCCATACCTATTTCAGCGCCATTTCGTAATTTACACAGACCATCGTGCTTTAACACACATATTTAAAAAACGCACTAAATGCCCACGAATGTCACGCTGGTCTCACGAACTTTCGGCCCACTCATTCCAGATTTTGTATAAGCCTGGTCTAGCACATGTTGTGCCGGATACTTTGAGCAGAAATATCGCATCAATTAAAATAAACCAGAATATTGAAACCATTCCATCAGATAAAATGAGAGAATACCAGATGAGCGAGCCTAGGTGGAAAGAGATTATTGAGTATTTGGAAGGGGGAAAATACCCTTCAAAGAACAGATAATTACCTATTCATGATTTTTAAATGAAACAGGGCGTCCTGTATCATGTAAATAGCCAAAAAGATAGGGCAGTATTCCAGCAAGTTATTCCGGACGCGTTGTGGTCATCGGCGTTAAAGCTTGCACATGCATCTAAAGTTGCAGGACCTTTGGGTGTCTTTAAAACTCACTTAAAGGCAAAGTCTCTATTTTATTTACCACGGTTGCTTTCTGAAGTAATCAGTTATGTGAAGTCATGTCTTCATTGCCAGAGGAGGAAAGGTACCCTTAAGGTACAAGCCCCACTTCAGAAATTTCCTGAAATTCGTGAACCATTAGATCGTGTGGGGGCCGATTTGATTGACTTACACCACAGTCATTCGGGTAACAGATACGTGTTGGTACCTGTTGACCATCTGTCTAGGTACACTACTCTAGTTGCATTACCTCAGAAAGATTCTCGTACAGTTGCAGATGCGTTCTTGCGTAGGTTCGTTACTGTATTCGGGCCTCCGAATACAGTAACGAACCTACGTTTTAGTCTCTGACCGGGGTCAGGAATTCAATGGGAATATATTTAGAGAAGTTTGTAGAGTTTTAGAGACAACTTCGGCTCTTACAACAGCCTACCACCCACAAGCAAATGGCATGACGGAACATACTAATCGTTCAGTCAAGGATATGCTTACAATCCTTGCTGAACATGATGAAAATTCATGGGATGAACACCTAACCTATGTTCAGTTAGCTTTGAATACTGCCATCCATCAATCGATTAACACTCAGCCCCTTCTTTTGTTTACTGGTCATTCATGCAATTTCCCCTCAGGTCTGCTTAACAGACATAATATTGCATACGGTGAGGACTATCCTACAGAAATCCTTGGAAAAATGAAAAATGCTTGGACTATTGCGGCGTCCAAGAAAGCACGGAATCGTTATGCTCACTTTTATGACAAGAAAGTGCGTCCTCTAGAGTTGAAAGAAAATAGCCTCGTGTTGAGAGTGAATGAGGCTGCGTCCGCCAATCTGAGTAGGAAACTAGCTCCTAGGTGGCGGGGTCCGTATAGAGTAATTAAAAGAGCGGGGCCGGTTAATCTTGTCATAAAAGAAGTATTCGAGGACCAGGTGGAAAAGACAATTCATGTAAATAAATTAAAACGATATCATGCTAGAGAGGAATTAGAACTTCCTTCAGCAAGTCTAGTTCCTGACTCAGCTGTGCTGACTCATGGCTTAACCGACGAGTCAAGGGATGAGGATGACCCTCTGTCATCGCTCATCAGTAGTCAGGTGCAGATCTCGCCACCCTATGGTGACGAGATTTCGCGCTATTCAGTAACAGTAAAGTAACTTCCTTGGTTAGTATAATTTATTATTCATTAGATTTTCCTATAGAGGCAATGATGTGAATTATTACTTATACTTAACTCGGGTAGCAGTTTTTACCATACTCTGGGGTTCCACCTCCATCAAACCTAGAGTTATATCTATGCTTCCGCTGTGTTGTGTCTGTCTGTTTCCAGGTCTGATTGGTACACCGAACCAGCTGGTCCAGCCACACGTGAACCCTTGTCAGTTAAGACCGAGGGGGAAAGCACGTTACACAAAGCCCTCCCCCCACCAGACCCAGTAACCCACACATCAGTTTCTTTGGGGGGGTGACTGTCCAAGAGTCACCCGGCCGACACCTCACGTCACTAACGAGGTCGTCAGGGCCAGCGAGCTGTCCACATTGAAGCAGTCACTGGATGTCAACATCTAACACCATGGGTAGCTGTCTCGAGGTCACTACTACCCACCAGCTGCATCGTCGACAAGACTGCAGCCATACCAGCAGTGTTTAGGAAAGGTCAAGAGAATAGGCGAGCCAGTAGCAGTAATCAAGAGCTTTCATCGGAAGATTAATGATTACGTCATCTGAGTAACAAGGAAGTGGAACTAATGCGGTCACAGGTGGAAGACACGGTCTCCCTACAGAGTTCCGGGACTTGCCATAGAAGGTCGCAAAATTGCCTCCTTTGGCATAAAGTCAGCGGTACGAGGGTATACACAGTTGGTGTTTATGGCCTAGTAACCTCATGACATCAAGAAACGCCAGAGACGACGTGAGCCATGATGCAAGGCGGGACCCACCTGTTCTGCAAACAAGCCACCCGCCTCAACGACCCTCTGACACCACTACTTTCACGAGACACCGTTAGTACGTCCAGTCCTGCTCTTCTGTGGTCATCTGCACCGTCAAGTTTACATCAAGACTGCCGTGTGAGCTGTGATTAATATGAAGACGTGTGAACTGTTGGGGAGTCAGGTCAATGATCGAGTGACAGTATTCTACAGCTGGCACTTGGCGCTCCGCTCTACTTCACTCTGTCGTCATTTAAGAGTACCGGGAAGGGAGTACAAGAGGACCAGGGATCTACATCAACACATGGAAGAAGCAAGATCGTCATCGACACCATCGACATCGACTACATTCAGTTCATCATCATCAATTTTTTTTTTTATTTTAAAAGAACAATTGAAAAAAAAATAAAGTGAAGTAGGCTCTGAACACCTTTATTAAGCGCATCTGGACACTTCTGTTTAAATGTTGAAAAAGATATTTAGAATCAAAATTATTCTGGTATAGTGAAATGGGGAAAATTCTCCTTTATAACTTGGTCACTAATTAAAAAAAAATCCTGTGTGATTGTCTAAGCCCAGAACAAACGGTTATGGAAAATTATGTTGTACTATTGTTTTCAGAGTTTTGAACACAGGAGGGGCGGACCAATACAAACATTGACACTTAAATTGAGTGTGGACACTTGGCTGTACAGTCAGCTGCAACCTGTGATTTAGTTGTAGTGAAATTTTTAGTTATATGTAATAAAAACTAGGTTGTTTTTATTGGCAGAATGTCAAGGATGACATTGGTTGGGGAGTGGATGGTACACGATGTGAACTTCGTGAAGTTCAGTGTTCCGCTCCCGGTTGACTGGAAAGTTCAGTCTGTATATATTTGTTGTTTGTTTTGAATTGTGTGTCCTGCTCTAGGGGACACACGAGGTTGGTTAATGAAGAGCCAAGGAATTTTAATAGCTAGCTTCTGCTGACAGATTAGGGATATTTTGTTTAGCTAGGTCAGGCAGGTGTAGGATGTATGTTTTCAGGTGTTGGATGATTGCTGTCAGTTGACAGTTGGGATTTTGATGAAATTAGTAATGTTTATTTTATGATGTTTGCTGTACAATCTGATGATTGTCATTTTATTAGATAGGGTAGCTTTTTGCTTGAGGCATGGGTTTATTGTTTAATTAAGGGTTTGGATACTAAACCTCATATTTTATGATATTAAAAATAAGGTTTATTAATTTACTTATGCGTGGGGGTTGTAACAACTGAAACTGTTTTAAATAAGTGATTGTAAGGCTGTGGCATACACCCTTCTTGAAAATATGCAGTGACAAGGTAGTTGACCTGACTTTGGAAGCATGGGTTATCTATTCTAGGATTTAGGGATTAACACCTTTAGAATACAAGATGGCTGTCTCCTTTGTTTATAAGCAACATATAATATGTCAACAAGATGCAGTAATGAGTAATTTGGCTTGTGTAGGTGTGTTAGGTTTACATGTAGGTAGAATGAAGGTGGAGATCAGGGTCGTATACAAGCAGAGAAATGACGGCATGTGGAGGGACTAGTTTGGGTCCCAGATGACTCATCATGTCAAAGGTCACGCGGCCCATGAGAGTGATCACATTAGAAATTCACAAAGTTCAAATTCAGATCACTAGCAAATACTGTAATTGGAAATAGCCTTTCCCTAAGATGCCTGTACAATTACCATCAGTTTTATAAGAGTTCAACCAGCTGAGTTGTTCAGTACAATAGAGATTAGTTGTTCAATTTAAACCCTGCTTAGTATAGTTATTAGACCTGGCGGAGTGACACTCACTAGTCTCAGTTGTGAGGAGGGCTAGGCGGGTCAGTGTGGGTTCGGTCAGCAACTGGGGAAGTCAACCATTCTCACCTCTCCCGAGATCAGCATTCCATTGGCTGGTTCCATAGTCAAGGTAAAAGTTGCTGAGTTTTGTTATAGGGAAATAATTCATTCGTGCCTCAATAGGGAATATTAAAAGTTTTAAAAAGTGTTGTTAGGGAGTGTTAAGTCAGGGAGTGATTTTTATTAGTTGTTTTATTAGATTTGCATAAATAAATGATTAGATTGTTCCTCGGTATTTTATTATTTCCATTAATGTTACGAACCCGGATCCAGCATCCGAGCAAGGAGCAGTAACAACTACGCCATCTGTGGGTCGGCTCCCGAAACCCCCGCCAAACGGACGACGACACCTAGTGAGGACAGCGTGTACTGGCCTCGAGGACCAGTTTCCAGTCGGGTTCAGCGCTCAACACCGCCGCTCCTGACCTCTGGTAAGGTGGTGCTCCGACGACAGCGCCATCTATGGACTGGATATGTCGGGCGTTTGTATCTGAGCCTGTGAGTGTGGTGTATTAGTGTCCCGGTTATTAATGACGTGTCTGCTTACAGAGCCAACCTGGGACCACTGTGTTGAAGGTGTAGTCAGTCTACCCGAGGCAGCCAGTCTCCATACTGTGAAGTTTGCTGCAGCTGTTGTGACGTCGTCCCCCCGAAAGAACACTGTGGTGTGTTAAGCCTGCCAGTGGAGTGGCAGTGAAAGGATTTACCCGGGACCGACGGTTGGAGACGATAATCCACTGGGGTATTGAGGGCAGGAGGGTGATTGGTGATATCACACGAGACTCCTGTCTAGGGCGTACCCCTTTTATCGTTCGTGGAGTGGCCGTACCAGCCTTGGTGGCTCAGTACCTGCCAGCAGACCTGCTGGACGTGTGGTTGACGGCCTCCACGACGGTGCCCCCAGTGGACCTGTGTTGTGGCTGACCTGTGGCCAGGGTAGGCTCGGCGTTCTCAGAGGACACGTCTTGAGGCCACGAAGAAAGCACCGCGGACTCAGCACCTAGCTTCTTAATCAAGAGTCTTCAGCAGAAGACTAGATTGTGCATGATCCCCTTTGTAAAGTGTAAATACCCCTCCCCCTTGTGTACGTTTTACTTTTATATATTTAAATGGTGATGGTGAACATTATAATATTAAGTTCTTAACTTTCTTTCCCTACTCCCTTTTAAGTTACTTGCGTCACGGATCTCATCCCTTGATAGCCACTACTGGCTTGGGAACGGATACATATATCTTCCTCTAACAACATCAGAGTGAGAACCCCGTTGCGTCCCGAGAGGGCCGTAACAATTAATAACTTTGCATGTGTTGATATCCTTGCCATTTGGTCTCCATGAGTCTGGGTTTATTTGGGTCGTAAGCCTAGCCCAGTTTAGGAGCTAATATATCCCCTTGTTTTCTGTAATTCCCCACTTAACGTAAATTCACCCCCCCCCCCCTTTCCAAGTAATTTGGGGATTAAGCCCCAAGGGTTGAATGATTGATTAATTGGTCCAGACCCCGATTAATTGACAGCTTTTGGTTAATAGTCTGGTAGTGGTGGCGTAAAGAGATCCTTGAGTTTTCAAGAAACCTAGTACGACGTCACCTGCCTGTAGAATCTTAGCCGATCAAGCAGTTAAGACCACGTGGCGTGGGACTTGGCTGAGAGTTAGCTCTGGGGTCCCTTGGAATTATGTTTAAGTACACATATGCACGGGCTAGGTAAAGGACAAAGTAGAGCCAATACCTATCCCGTGTTACAATAATTTCATTTAATAAATTTGCACAGTGCAGCATGATGCTGTCACGTCGCCTGCTTTCTGAAGCAATATACAATCTGATGAATTCTATTCTGCTTTCTTTATAATATAATATTTCTCTTTACGGTATCATGGATAATGGTTGGAGATGTGGCAAATTTTAATCCCACTAATCTCATTTACAGTATTCAAAATTATTGACTCGACTAAAACTGGCAAGTAGAATAGAGGACAACAACATAGAATATATGACAAAGATATTATTATCTTTTGTTTGATTTATCAAATTAAGAAGTAAACTTAACATTCCGTTTATTGTAACAATAACAAATCATTTGTCAGTTTCCTATGGATCCGTGAATGAGCGTACTGGCCGCTCCTATTTCAAGCCAAGAATATTTAGAAGTATTATTTATGAAATATTAGGTATTAATAAATGTTGATATTTGAGTGAAGTCTTTCGAGTGCAACACACATCCCGACTTACCACAAGAAAGTTCGTCGGAGTTATCATCACAGTCAGGGACGCCATCACATTGCCACGCCATGGGTAGGCATCTAGAACCATCCAAGCAGCTGAATTCATCCTCCGCGCATGCACCTATGGAGAGAAACAAAATTATTGATACACACGCTTTACCCAGCAATGCGTTGTTTTGGTTCAGCAACGCATGCACGTTGCTGAGCCAATCATTCCCTGTCTGTCAGTCCTCCCCACCATTCCTCCCTCCCCCATCCCCTCATCCTCCTAACCATTTCCCATTCCCTCGTCCTCCCAATCATTCACCCTTCCCATGTTTCCTTTTCCTCCCCACCATCCTCCAGTCCCCTGTCCCCTCGTCCTTCTCACCATTCCCCACTCCCCATTCCCCTCGTCCTCTCCACAATCCCCCACTCCTCCGTACCCTCGTCCTCCCCAAAATTCCCCCATCCCTGTCCTCTCGTCCTCCTCACCCTCTCCAATCCCCCACTTCCCTGTCCCTTTGTCCTCCTCACCATTCCCCCCTCTCCTGTCCCCTCGTACTCCCCCACTCCTCTCTACCCTTGTTCTCCCAACCATTGTCCCCTCATCCTCCCCAGCATCCCCCAATATTGTCCCCTAGTCCTCTCCACCATTCTTCACTCCATCGACCGATGTGTTCCAAAATGATCTGATGTTCCCTTCAGAAAAATGACAACAGCAAATGATCTGATGTTCCCATCAGAAAAATGACAACAGCAAATGATCTGATGTTCCCATCACTGAAAAATATGAACAGTTAAAAAAATCCAAATAAAAAAAACGAAAAATAAAAAAAAATATACATACGAAACGAACGGTATGGTAAACAACACAGCTCAATTCCAATGCAGAGTTACACAAAATAATTAAAACAAAATGATAATAAGTAAAAATCTATAAAAAGTTAATTTATCAATGCCATCAGAAACATTGAAATGGAATCGTAACATATATAGAATAGCATGTGTTGCTTTTACGTGCAAAAGATGACATTGTTTTTTTCCAAAAAAATTGTTTTTACCTGTCACAGGTGTGTTATCTATATAGTAGGTATATAAAAACACACGTATATTCGAATGTAATGTTGTGTCAAAATATCAAAGCAATCGACGAAGAGCTTTAAGAGATTACAGGGAGTGTTTCTTTTCTGTGCAACAGATGGCGGTGTTTAAAAAAAAAAAAAATATTTTGACCTGTCACAGGTGTGGCATGTATATGGTAGGTATATAAAAACATGCAGGTATTTGAATGCAACGTTGTGTCAAAATTCGAAAGTAATCGATAAAGATGATTCAGAAATTTCCCACACATGAAAACTCACATGAAAAACACATTAAAGAAACATGTTTTTACCTGTCACAGAATAACATCTATATAGTAGGTATATCAAAACACGCTCATATGCGAATGGAACGTTGTGTAAAATTTTCAAATCAATCGGTGAAGATCTTTCGGAGATTAGCAATTTTGAACAAACAAACATTTACATTTTTATTCATATAGATTCTATTTTACACTATAAAACCTACTTGCAGCCTTTGCAACATATTTTTTTTTTTCGTTATAAAACTCAACATTAATGGTGTACACAGTTTTTCACTATAAACACCGCTCACAAAAGAAAGGGCATATAATGATAACTACTCTGGCAATGAACTTTAATGCTGGACTATTTTGTGGACTACAGAATACTTGCTGGTTGGTAAACAAGCTACTGTTGTTACCATAAAAATCATTCCTAAGAAAAAACAGGCCATAATTCCAACACCAAGCAAATGTATTATTATCACAAAATTACTAATTAACCAATGGTCAGGTTCACATCTTACTTGGTAAGCTCTCTTTTGATAAGTTGCTGACGATTGCTTTCGTCGGCCGCTGATATTGCCAGGACGGATTTGTGTGTCACACTCTGGTAAATAATATTGTACACACTGTGAGGAACCCGTCAAGTGTAACCCACCCTTATTAGCCTTAGGAGATCAGAGCTTTAATTATTTGATTTGTTACCACACGAAGGCAATCTTTTAAATTTTATAAATATGGATTTTTTTTCTTAAGTACATCTGGCACAAGGGGAAATCCATCAGTGGTTAGGATGGGTCAATGGCTCCTGGCAAACGATGGCTCATTACCTGGGCCCCTCGCAGGGTAGAATATGGGCGATCCTCGGATGGTCCTCGTTTTTCCACAGTTGTATTCATTACTGCTACAGGTTCTTTGGCTCTGAGTATATTCTCATTCCTTTCATGATTACGAAAATTGTTTTTGGTGCTGAGTTCGTAAATTGGCTAATAACTCACTCGTTAATCTTATAAATTCAACTGGTTCTGGGACTCGACGAAGTTGCGTTCGAATTCTTGAAAAATACATGTTTACTGCTGAGGTTTGTTCGTCATGACCGAGAATGATATTGTTACTGAACTAGCGGATCATCTGGCCGTTAACAAGAAGGTTATGACAATGTTGTTGAATAACGAGTGGTGGAAACTCATTCGTTAAACTTATTTTTGGATTAGAGAAAAAAATTGTTAATTAGAAATTATTAGAAGGAGACTGGGAGTGACTATCGACGAGCGAAGACGTGCTTTGACACACACCAGTCAACCCGTCCTTGGACCAAGTCCATTCTATCCAGTGGTCGACCCCAAAAGGGCATTCATCAATTTTAACATTCTGTTTATTTAAAAGAGAACTTTTTCATTTAAATTAATATTATTATATATTAGCATATTGGTCATATTTAGGCACTGGTTAGGATAGGCTAGGTGTTTAGGTTCTGTTGGCAATTATTTGTAGTATGTGGGTGAAGCATTTACAGCGTTGTAGTTCAAACAAAAGTCGTCAGCGAAGCACTTGTTCCGGAAGTGTTCGGACGTCACCAGTTGGTAGTTATGTGTAAACCGTTTTTCATTCATAAAAAGGGGGTTTGGCGGTTGCATGGAATGGATTTTGGGTCTTTGTTTGGAGGATAGGCTGCTCCAGTTGGTGGTTGATGGCCATGTGATTTGGCTGTCCATGATTTGGTGTCTATGAGTTCTCGTTCAACGCAGATGTAAGACAGAGGATATTTATAACGGGCACTCGTACGAATTCTTGAAAAAGACATTTCTACTGCTGAGGTTTGTTCGTCATGACCGAGAATGATATTGTTACATAACTAGCGGATCATCAGTTCGTTAACAAGAAGATTATGACAATGTTGTTGAATAACGAGTGGCTGCGCCAGTCAGTCTCAACAAAACCAGTTGGGCCCATTCCTTCTCTGGCCACTCCTTGATATTGGCTGCTTTTTCGAAGTGTTCGAAGAATCTCTCTGCCTCTTCGGGCACAAACAGGGGAATATCCTTTTCCCTAACCCTATTATCTGATGGGTGTGATACCTGGGTGGTGCTCTCTGGCAACCCATGTTCAATCCTTTATTCAGCTAAGGGTCTATTTGCTTCTATCTGCATTTGTTTGGTCCTCTCTTTCTTTCTCCACCTCTAGTATGGCTTTCTCTTTTTCTACCTCCAGTCTGGTTTCCTCTTTTTCTACCTCCAGTCTGGTTTCCTCTTTTCCATTTCCAGTCCGGTTTTCTCTTTTTCTCTCTTGTTCATTTTTCATCTGCAGTTCTAACTTCAACCTTTCCAGTTGGAACTGTCTCTCTTCACGCTGCATCTGGAGCCCTAGCTGCATTCTTTCCAAGCTCCTATTCCGGCTACTCCTGCTACTGGGATGAAGAATCGGCTATCTGCGGCTACTCTTACTTGATCCCTGGGATCTCACTTCATCCTGCCCATCATCCTCCTTTCCACTTTTAGCTCCTTTCTTGGCTCCCTGTTCTGCCTCTTCACTCTTGGCTCTCAGCTGCCTCAGGATCTCATCCTTCATCCCAGCCAATTTAGATGCCTTCACCCTGATGCCACATCTTTCCGCTGTTTCAACTGTTCCCTGGTGCAACCTTCGAAGTCCTCAGGCTTGCCTGACTCCACAAACGCTTGCACCTTATCCATCGTGCCCTGTGAGTCTTCCCAAGAGAGAGAATATACACCTGCGGGCACAAAGTCAACTTATTTCCACAAAGGGTGTATCAATCCACTCCTGGACAGGGTGTGGGTGTGTCAGTTCACTCTCCCGGACACAGGCCCCCAAATATTATAAGGTGTGTTGTACGTAGGGTGTGTACGTCCTTTCCATATAACCAACCAAAACCCGTAGAGTGCTTGTACTTTGGTCAGGAGATCACCTTGTATGCTTCCTGCTCTTGGAGAGGGGTTCAGCGTCACACATTTAGGGGGTGCAGCTCCAACACTAGCCTCGTTGTCACGTGTACACACCCAATTCGAGCCGCTGTGACTTCCCACTCTCTCCTTGGTTCGTATGACCTTCTCACTCCCCCTTTTTTTGAATTTTAATTCTGTACCACCCTATCTACAGCTGTGGTTCTTTCTCTCCTACTTTCTGGGAAGCCTCACTAGGATATGGGCAAACACCAGAAACTATATACATTTACTTAAACAGTGAACATGTAGAACATACATACAAGAATAATAATATGACTCCAACACTCTATGCTATTATAGTCAGGTTGCATTTAATCCCATCAGGACTCTATCAGCTGCTTATATCAAGTGGTAGCCCAACTCCTGGCTCGCCACTAATGCTACCAACCTCACTTAGTGGGTTAAATCTTGTAATACAATATAGCACTATCAGCCCTAGAATATACATAAATATACACAAGGAATCCAGCCTAAGGCTGCAACAACATAAACATCAATGTAAATATTCCTTGAATCAAACGTCCAATCACTCACCTTCCACTGCGTCATGCACGCTAATTGTCACGGACCTTGGCGCCATCTACAATCCTGGCGCCAAACTACAGCAGTTGACCCTCCCATTAAATAGAGTTTCCCATCTTTTAGTCTGCCCGGCTGAAAGGTGACGAGTAACCAGAGGCAGGCTAGGGAAGTGAGTGAAGCCGGGACAGTGGAAGATGTAGGTCGACCTGAAGGTGCTAGCAAGTTGGGCTGGACAAGCACTGTGGACTATACTTCTGGAAGGACTAGCCAAGTGGGCTGGTCGAGCGCTGTGGACTTTACTCCTGGAAGGACTAGCCAAGTGGGCTGGTCAAACACTGTGGACTTTACTCCTGTAAAGGCTGGCCAAGTGGGCTGTGGTTAAGCGCAATAGACTTCACTCCCAGAGGTGCTAGCCAGTGAGACTAGATGAGCGCTTCGGTTGAGTAGACTACGTTTCTGGAAGGTAACAGCCAGTGGGGCTGGTCAGGCGTTGCCGACTTTGTTGCTTGAGTGTACCAACGGGTGCGCAACAAAGACCACATCAGAGGCACCTTGTGGTCGTCATCCTTGAAGCCGGCTAGCGTAAGGGCTAGGAACGCCAATCCTGTTAACATCGCATAGACTTGTAAATATTATAATGATGATTGGAAAATAATAATGGGTTATTTAAGTGTTCTTTCACTTTTACCTTTAAACATTACACTATATTCCCACCAAGATTAGGTTTCTCTGAACTTGAGTAGGATCATAGAGATTATGAAGAACCCGGTTACGAAGGGTTCGTAACACTAATGACACTCGAACACTATCAACCCTCTATCAATGAACATTAAGAACCTCCTCTCTACATCTAGAGGTCCACTACCAAGAACGTCTCCAGTTTCCTCCACAATTATCTACCATGATCCTCTACAGCTCTTCCAAGGTGCTGCACCATGAAGTTTTCCATGAACAGCAATGATCCTTCACCACTGGTATCACAGAAGCCCGTGTAACTCCACTCCACTGCTTCTCCTCTCACAGCTTGAGGTCCAATTCCTCAGTATAGGACTGCTCTTCCACAGAGCTCAGTATTTCTTCAATAGCCTTGGAGTTCCATCCACAGACTCCTCCTCTGACCTCGAAGTTCTCTCAGGAACTCCTTCCCCAGACAAACCTGCAACCCATTGACACGCCATAATGATCCTCCTCTACAAACATATAACTAAAATAAACTGCACAATAAATGTCTCCACTCGACATCCCTCTGATTCCCACCTGCCATAAGGTGACTCCCCCATGCCCGGGCGAGTCCATTCTCCACCCTCCCGAGGTGGTCCGTCTGACACTGCCAGCCACTGGGCCCAATCAGTTACCTCCAAGCTTTCGGTGGGAGAGGATGTGCTGCTCCTCTCCTCAGCTGGTTCCCTCATCTCTATTCTCTTATTTAGGCTTTCTGCCTTAATAAAATATACCTAATATATCAATAGACACTTCCTAAGGTCGCTGGGCACACGACCACCATAGGCAATCACTGTCAACTGGTTTAAAATGGCTTACCACAGAATTTGGTCCGCTTGTGGCATTCATTGTCTGAGCGGTCACCACCAGGGCACTCTAAGCTGCCAACAAAACAGCTTTAAAGACTGCTCCACACTCTCCCTGCAGTCCATGACTTGAGGGGACCCGTCCACAGACTTATTCCACAAGCGAGACGTCTGTCCACTTCCATCTTCTTGAATGTATATCACTTAGGGGTTCTTCTTCACCAGGGGCTCAAACGGAGCACAACCTCCCCTCACGATTTCTGCAGCTCAAGTAAGGTCAAACCCCTCTGAAGCCAGCCTCACACCTCACGCAATTTTCCACATCTCATGTCAAGTCATTTATTTATATTCTTATTCACTGCCCATACTTTTAATCTAGTCGTAAAATTTAATCAAGTGTTTACTATATGTATTTCCAGGTCAATATTTCTTTGACCTCTTAGTTAGGTCAGGCCTGGCAGAATAACTCTCAGGGGGGAGACTCGTTTTTCAGCTACCTGGGATCATAACACCTGACATAACCACCTAGGCGTATGAGCGGTTATACTACTGTATATACTCGGCGTCCTCTACTTATCATGAACCCTGATAAGTTTAATTTCACCTGTGTGATTGGTTTTAATTTAAGTGACTCTGCCGCTCTCTGAGTTACGAATTTTTTCTGGGTCCCTTGTCGAATAGGCCATGAATGGTGATCTTGGTCCGTTTATTCTTGACTTGGAGTTGGGCAGTGGACAATATTGCATTTACTTGAAATGCTGGTTATTGTATGATGTAAACTTTTCACACCTTGCAACACTAAACTTGTTTGAGATTTCTATCTCTTACCTTGTGATTTGTATAATTTGATTTAATAAATTTGCACAGTGCAGCATGATGCTGTCCCCTTCTACACCTATGGCATGTGTTCAGTGGGGTCTTACAGCTTTTTAGTATTGTGTTCGAGACACCTGGTACATTGTGTAACTGTTTGAGTCATCTGATTCGGATGTCTCTACTAGGATAATTTATACATTTATATAAAGAATGTTTTTGATGGCAAAACAAACACAACCCCCAGCCTACAGCATGCTTAAGGTTCACCGGTTTAGGTGAAACATTGTCTACAGGTTTTGAAGGCTTTGTTGTTTATATGTATTTATTAGTTTATTTTTTGTGAGTACTTGTTGTACTCTTGGGAGTAGTTATTGGGTTCTTGGGTGGACTTATTGGGCTCTTGGGAGTACTTATAGTACTCTTAGGTCTCACTGATAAATCAGTGTTTGACCTGTTAGTATTACATTGATTATTAGTATTATTAGATTATTAGAATGGTGGAGGAGATTTCAGCAAATTCAACTTCAATAATAAACAGATAAACTGGGAGCAAATAAACCAGAACTTCACAGAAATAAACTGGGAAGAACAGCTAGAAAATGCAAACCTGAACCAGTGCCTGGAAAAAAAAAGCTCAGTAGCACTAGAAATATGTTCAAACCGCATACCCCTAAGAAAAAAGAGGAAGAGATGCAGATTGGAACGGGAACGTCGTTACCTATATAGGCGAAGAAAGCAAATCGCGGAACAACTTGAGAGTCGCACCCTATCTCAAGAACGGCGAAGAAGGTTAGGTAGAGAAATAGAAACATTTTAACGCAAGCTACAAGAACCATACAAAACCCAGGAGAGGCAAAGAGAGGAAAAGGCCATCAGTGAAATAGAGAGAAATCCGAAATATTTTTTCTCCTATGCAAAATCAAGATCAAAAACCACATCTAGTATCGAGCCCCTGCGAAAGGGAGATGGAACTTTCACCGATGACAACAAAGAAATGAGCGAGCTACTGAGGAAGCAGTACGACTCTGTTTTCAGTGAGCTAATAAACGCACTAAAGATTGATAACCCAAATGAATTTTTCATGAATATGATACCAACATTAAATCATATATCAGACGTCACCCTATCCCCACTGGATTTTGAAGAAGCCATAAACAGTATGCCTATGCACTCTGCACCAGGCCCGGATTCTTGGAACTCCATATTCATCAAGAACTGTAAAAAAACATTATCGCAGGCCCTCCACATTCTTAGATACTGGCGTTATTCCTGATATACTAAAAACAGCAGAGATAGCATCACTTCATAAAGGAGGAAATAAGGCAGAGGCAAAAAATTACAGACCGATAGCACTAACATCGCACATTATTAAAAAAATTTGAGAGTGCTAAGAAGTAAGATCACAAAATACATGGAATCACAGCATCTCCATAACCCCGGACAACATGGTTTCAGAACAGGGCGCTCTTGCCTGTCGCAGTTGCTGGACCACTATGATATGGCATTAGATGCTATGGAAGACAAACAAAACGCTGATGTAATTTACACAGATTTCGCAAAAGCTTTTGATAAATGTGACCATGGCGTTATTGCACATAAAATGCGTTCAAAAGGAATTATCGGAAAAATAGGCAGATGGATCTACAATTTCCTGACTAATAGAACTCAATGTGCAATAGTCAATAAAATATAATCCAGCCCGTCAACCGTGAAGAGCTCAGTCCCCCAGGGTACTGTGCTTGCTCCAGTACTTTTTCTCTTCCTCATATCGGACATAGACAAGAACACAACCTATAGCACTGTATCATCCTTTGCAGATGACACTAGGAACTTAATGAGAGTAGGCAACATAGAGGACACGGCAAACCTCCAGTCAGATGTAGATCAGGTCTTTCCATGGGCTTTAGAAAATAATATGGTGTTCCAACTCATGCGCTATGGAAAAAATGAAAATATAAAAACAGAAACCACGTACAAAACTCAGGCAAATCATAACATAGAACGTAAAGGCAATGTAAAGGATCTGGGTGTACTCATGTCGGAAGACATTACCTTTAAAGAACACAATAAAGTAGCCGTCACAACTGCAAGAAAAATGACAGGTTGGATAACAAGAACTTTTCACACTAGAGATGCTATACCGATGATGACACTTTTCAAAACGCTTGTGCTTTCTAGAGTGGAGTACTGCTGCACAATGACAGCCCCTTTCAAAGCTGGAGAAATTGCTGACCTGGAGAGCGTGCAGAGATCCTTTACTGCTAGAATCCACTCAGTAAAACACCTAAACTATTGGGACCGACTAAAGAGCCTAAATCTGTACTCACTTGAGCGCAGGCGGGAGAGATACATAATAATTTACACATGGAAAATATTAGAGGGGCTGGTCCCAAACCTGCACACAGAAATAACATCACATGAGACTAGAAGACATGGCAGGATGTGCAGAATACCCCCGTTGAAAAGCGGAGGTGCAACAGGTACTCTGAGAGAGAACTCTATCAACATCAGAGGCCCGAGACTGTTCAACACGCTTCCACTACACATAAGGAGCATAACTGGCCGACCCCTCACAGTGTTCAAGAGAGAACTGGATAAGCACCTCCAAAGGATACCTGATCAACCAGGCTGTGACTCATACGTCAGGCTGCGAGCAGCTGCGTCCAACAGCCTGGTTGATCAGTCCAGCAACCAGGAGGCCTGGTCGACGACCGGGCCGCGGGGACGCTAAGCCCCGGAAGCACCTCAAGGAAACCTCAAGGTAAGGTAACCCTTATTACCTAACGACTGGGCCACTTTAAGAGTTTCAGTTAAGGAATTTAATGTGGGTACAATTTCTGTTGATTCAGGGGTGGCATTAGGTGCCTATGCAGGCAATGAGTCACAATAACGTGGCTGAAGTATGTTGACCAATCCACGCACTAGAAAATGAAGGGACGACGACGTTTCGGTCCGTCCTGGACCATTCTCAAGTCGATTATGTGCCTAGTTTGCTTGTTTATTATTTACTATAATACGCAAACCTGTTAACATATCTTGTATTCTCAGGACGGTATTATTCTGATATAAATATAATTAATTTAGCACTTTGCTAGACAATTTTCTTTGGATAACAATTTTAGTTATCCACTCAGCAGCGGGTTGATCCACTTCAATGCTGAAGGATTTTAACAGTGACTCGAGTTATAAAATAAATGTTTGTAAGGAGTCAACTGATTGATCTGGTTGAGATAAGTCCAATAGTTGATGTACAAGATTTATGATACCTTTCTCATTCTCAGCACTTTCTCTAAAGATCTGGATAGCTTGATTGATGCTAACACATTCGGCATCACCTCAGGAGGTGCCTGAGAGCTGAGTGGACAGTGCTTCGGATTCGTAGTCTTGAGGCTCCGGTTTCGATCCCCAGTGGAGGCGGATACAAATGGGCAAAAAGTTTCTTTCACTCTGATGCCCGTGTTTCCTAGCAGTAAATAGGTACCTGGAGTTAGACAGCTGCTACGGGCTGCTGCCCGTAGATGTGTATCAAAAAGGAGGCCGCAGGGACGTCAAGCCCCGAAATCACTTTAAGATAACCTCAAGATAGGAGGCTGGTTTGAGTTATTAAGACTATCACTAACTTGGTTTAAGGCTTCTTGCCTAGCCTCAGTTTCAATTTCAGCTTCAGCTTTTAATACAACTTCAGCTTTCAGTTCAGCTTCAGCTGCATCTTCATCCCCTGTTTCAGCTTCACTTGTTTCTCCAGATTCTTATGAAGAAGCTTGTCAATTCAGTAGCCTCACGGATTGAATTCTCAGAACCCATGGAAAATCTGGATATAATATCTGAAAACTGTTAAGGTCCAGTTAAATTAATATTTTACTTTCATTAAAAAATTTTCAGCTTTTATTTATTTTGCTAAATTATGATGAAAACCGTAACCAGACTCCATGAATTAAATAATTATGTATAGACACAAATACGCTCTGTACTCTACATGTTTGTGACGTGGCGGTCACATTTTCTCCACAATGAGTGGAGGAAATATTTACATTTCTTCCTATTGAAGATAAACTTAACTTTAATTTTGGTTTGATGGTTCTACACAGCAACAGAAACTATCTTTTCCTCATGAATATTTAGTTAAGTAAAATATAATAACTAAAAATAAATATTGTGTGGGAAATTTCCCACATAATTCCAGGGAAAAGAAACATGGATCGGAACCCACTGTTTAGGACTAGCCGAACACTTCATTACTCCTTTTCATAATTTTATAAATATTGTTTTAATTTTACTGTGCACTCCTGTGCAGCAGTATGTACAGGATGGACGTCCAGTATTGGAGGTCTCTTGGCGACTTCCTCTCCAGCCAACTCCAGTGGTACTAACTTTTATAATGTCTTGAGGCTAGTGGTGCCTTTGCACTTTACTTTTACTATCGTCAAGGTACCCTAGCTGTGTGGGTGAACACAAACAATACAAGCTATAAGCCACTCCGAACGTGCGGTTGTTGCTGTCCATTAGAACAACATCGCCATGGTTGTAAGTGAATTCGGTTATAGGGGTTGGTAGTCCCATTGTGATACTCACGCAGAACAGTTAATTCTTCCTTGTCCAAAATTCATTCGACCGACTGATTACCTATGACAGGTGTTTATAACTCCGAGGTAAACCATTTTCCACAACGTTTGAAGGATCTCTACTTTCTTCTTCAGTGAGGGAGGCAATAGGGGTGATAGATCCTCCATACATCAGATGAGATGGACTAACAGGCTCGTGTTGGGAGTAGTCGTCAGAGAGGTAAGTCAGTGGTCGGTTATTGACTCGGGACTTAATTTCTGTGACAACGGATTGGAGTTCATTGAGATCTATTTTCTGGTAGTGCAGAGTTTTTTCCTTAGACAGCGTTTCACTGTCCCTACCATCCTCACGTAGAACACCCGTGTCCCAGTGATCTGGGTGGTAAAATTGCCAGTATCACTGCCATTGATTCAGGGCAGTCTGAACAACTGGGTGGTGCCAGACCTACAATAGGCATGCTTCACCAGCCACCAAGCTAGACCCGTTATCGCATATCATCAACTTGGGGCAGGATCTACATACGGCAAACCTGTGGAAGGCCTGGATGAATGATTCAGCATTCCAGATCTTTAGCCCCTGCTATTGCTTTGCTCTTCAACAAGTCACTTGAACTCCAAACCTTTCCAGATATTCTAAAAAAAAGCGAGAGTAACGCCTGTCCACAAATGTGGTGATCTCACAGATGTTAACAACTACAGACCTATATCAATCCTGCCAAACTTGTCAAAAAATTTTGAAAAACTAATCTATAAGCAGCTTTACTCATATCTAGCCAAACTCAATATACTTAGCCCTTGCCAATATGGCTTCAGGCCCAAAAAAAGCACTAACGATGCACTTATTAGTATGCTTAACTCGATTCATACAGCTCTTGATCAAAATGAGTTCCCTGTTGGGTTATTTGTGGACCTGCGTAAAGCTTTCGATACTGTCAACCACCAAAACCTTCTTCTTAAATTACATCATTATGGTGTCAGAGGACACTCCCTACAATACCTCAAATCCTACCTTACTGACAGGCTCCAATGTGTTTCTGTGAATAATACAATTTCTCCCACACTACCCATCAACATTGGTGTTCCCCAGGGCAGCATACTTGGCCCTCTCCTCTTTCTCATCTACATTAATGACCTTCCAAATGCCTCCCAACACCTCAAACCAATTCTATTTGCTGATGACACAACCTTCATTTACTCCAGTCCTGATCCCCTTGCTCTAAATGCCACAGTAAATACTGAGCTTAATAAAGTCCATCTGTGGCTAACTGCCAACAAACTCACCCTTAACATTGACAAAACTTTCTATATTCTGTTTGGCAATAAATCCTCTAATCAAATAAATCTCAAAATAAACAATACCCAAATTTGTAACAAATTAGATGGCAAATTCCTTGGCATTCTCATTGACCACAAGCTGAATTTCCAGGGACACATTCTAAACATATCAAAAAAGTTTCAAAAACTGTGGGCATTCTTTCTAAGATCAGATATTATGTACCACGCCCTGCCCTGGTGACTCTCTATTACTCCCTTATCTATCCATATCTCAACTATGGTATTTGTGCTTGGGGCTCTACTACCCAAAATCACTTACGTCCTCTAATTACTCAACACAAAGCTGCTATTAGGACAATATCCAATTCTGGCCCCAGACATCACTCGGTACCCCTACTCAAATCTCTGAATATGTTAGACATTAAGTCACTGCACATTCTCTCATGTGTATTATACATATATAAAACGCTAAACTATAATGCCAATCCTGATCTCAAAAGCTTCATAGAAGGTTATAGCAGAACCCATGAGCACCACACCAGAAATAAATACAGTTTTGATATTCCTAGAGTACGACTAAATCAAACCAGAAATGCTCTACAAATCAAGGGGCCCAGAATGTGGAATGACCTTCCCAACCATGTTAAAGACTGTACCTCTCTCAACCAGTTTAAGTTAAAAACGAAGCTATACCTAATAAATTCCATGTAACCCACCTTACCCCCCTGTTGTCAACCCATGTATATTTTTTGTTTTTTTGTTTTTCAAATCAACGCTGTTTGAATGTAATTTTCTGTAATAATTTGTAATTGTATTTGTGCTGCTTTTTCAACAATGTTCCCCCCTCTTTTACCTCTATTTTTTATATGTACTCATCACATCTTTTCTTTTTACCCATTAGTTTTAAGCTGTAGTCATTAATGTTTTTCCTGCCCGAAACGCTTTGCGTAATAGTGGCTTTAGGCATTGTATGTACTAGCTCTATCTATAAAGCCAACAAACTTTGTAAATCTCTTTATGTATGTACCTTACCTAAATAAAGATTATTATTATTATTTATTATTATTCATTGGGGAGTCACTTCCAGGTGAGCTCCTCGAGTGGTGGCACAAGTAAAAAGGCCTTAACACTTTGCTGCATCAGTCTCTATCCTGGTCGTCATCTATTTTTCTTACGGTTACGCGACATCGACTACTCAGGTAGTCGAGAGGAAAAATATTTGTATAAAATCCATTTATTATCCGATCAACTTGGGGATAGTTTACAAATGTTTGCCATAAAATTTACGTTTTCTCTAATAGCCGAACAGCTTATTAAAGAGAACGGCGTGGCAGTGAATCATCGTGGTAAAACAATTGTATTATTGACACCACGAGTATAATCGACGTAGAGTCATTGGGTGAAATTGTATTAGAGGAGACTGTAGAAAATGAATGTTTAACTTTAATTATTGATCATTTGTAAGGGTCACTCTTGATTAGAGGAATATCCTCATCTTGAGGTAGCTCATTTATTTCATCTGATGAGCTTGTTGCTTGCTGTAGTATGGGTATACTGTAAGGATGTTCTAATCCAACAGGAACATTTTCTGTTGCAAGCATCACATTATAGTAATTCAATCTGGCCTGAATTTTGTCTTCATAGTTAACTACGTCAGATATGATTAGATCTATTTCATCTAGTTCAGTATTACTGACATGGGGTGCACCTATGTACAACACAATAAATTCTTGTACCTGTTTGAATTTCTTGTTAGCTATTGTTGCTGAGAATTCCAACGATATGAGATCAACCCAGCCGTCACATTTGTTGATCAGCCTTGTCAAGTGATTTTGAAGGCATTTCAAAATCCTTCCAGTTTTTTTCTGGTGTAGCCATGTTGGCTATGGGTTGAAGCCTTATTGGGCTTATATAGCTAATTATAGACAGTTAAGATACTTGCTCATATATGTGGAGCAGGTACGGTTATTATTATCCTAATATTTGATTTCTAGGTTAGGCTGATTGTAATTTACCTCATATAGAGGTTAGCTTACCTACCTAATGGTAAATAGCTATGATTTGAGTGTTTCTTTAATGCTACTACGGTTGTACGTGCAGTTAGCTCTTCTTTATCACCATCAGTTGGTATAGTGACACCTAGTAACACTCAAAGATGTACAGTAACTATGTAATAAAATATAAGTACACAATTGTGTGAAATAATAAATTCACCCTACTTAAGGTTTGCACAACATTGAATAGTAATTTACAGTATTAAACCCTAACCCAGTACTAGTTAAAAATCCACTGAACTGCGCAAAGCGCCTGCAGGTCATCGACGGGGGGGGGGGGGGGGGGGGTGAACAACGCGCTCCCGGGTATTTTTAGTTTTAGCGTATGATTCAACACTCCCGCGGCTACATGGAGTTCACTTCAGCTTCCTCAAGACTCTTGTAAACAGGCGCCATTTAAAAAAATCGTCGGCAACATTCCCGTGTGTGCGAGCCTCAGTACTGAGTGACCAACCAACGTTAGCACACGTAGCATTAGCTCACAGCACTGCTGTTAAGCTTGTGGCCACAGCATCGCCTAATAGTGTCAAATATATAAATAACTGGTATTATTTAGCCATGATAGTATTATAGAAGAGCCTGAGTGTGATAATGACTGTGTACAATGTTCAAATATCAGTGAATCAATGCTGTTCACGATGTTCACAGCGCTAGCCACAGCACCACAGAATTATTTCGTCCATCTAGGAATCTTCAAACGACTTCATATGTTACTTTACAAAATAAACTTGTGGTCATTTATTCATTTACAGGATTTAGTGACCAGGATTGTGATAATAGCAGGATTGTGGTGATAATTAGCACTGTGCGTAGTATTGTGGGAGGAGGAAGTTTGGTGAGGGAGGAAGGGAGGGGATCCAGATAGCGTCACTGTGTGTAGCAGCCACTCTTTGTTTTGCTCACCATACTAGCTTAGTGGTTTGCTATGGTGAACACACATGTACATGGGTATATACAATATGAGTATATACCCTTGTACATATGTGCATAGTATTGTGAGAGGAGGAATTTTGGTGGGAAAGATAGAAGATCGAGGTAGCGTCACTGTGTGTGGAAACCACACTTGTTATGCACATCATACTAGCTTAATGGTTTGCTATGGTGAACACATATATACATGGGTAAACACAAGGTGTGTATATAGTTTAATAACAGCAACAGGAGTTTGGTGGGAGGAGCCTTTTTGGTGAGGGAGGTGGTGACATACCCGTAGCATCGTCTGCTGTGTGATTTCTCATGCAGTGTATGGTGGCCACTATGCTGTTTGGACACAATACCAGCTTACTTGCAGAGTTATGGTGAATAAAACATGTAGATAAGTATACATAATGTGTGTAAATCTATATAAATAAATATGGAAATGTTCGTTTGTTCAAAATCGCTAATCACCGAAAGTTCTTCACCGATTGCTTTGACATTTTCACACAACGTTCCATTCGCATCCAAGCGGGGTTTTATATACATATTATATAGATGTCACGTTTGTAACGAGAAAAAACATGTTTTTTTGAAAAACTGTGTTTTTCATTTGTTTTTCATGTAAGGGAAATCTTCGAAACCCCTTTACCAATTGCTTTGAAATTTTGACACAACGTTGCATACGAATAGGAGCGTGTTTTTATATACTTAATATATAGATGCAACACCCGTGTCAGGTAAAAACATGTTTTTTTTTTAAACGGCGCCATCTGTTGGACTTAGAGCAACACAAGCTGTGATCTCCGAGAGTTCTTCACCGATTGCTTTGAAATTTTGACACACCATTCCATACGCATATGCTTTTATATACTAGTATATAGATGCCACACCTGTGACAGGTAAAAACATGTTTGTTTGAAAAACAGCACCATCTATTGCATGTAAAAGCAACACAGGCTATGCTAAATATGTTATGATTCCATTTCAATGTTTCCAGTTATATTGATAAATTAAATTTTCATAGATTTCGATTTATTTTCATTTTGATTTAATTATTTTGTGTGACATTCCGTTGCAATTGAGCTGTGTTGTTTACCATGTCGTTTATTTCGTGAATATAAATATTGATGCCTCACCTGTGACAGGTAAAACCATACTTCAAAAAAAAAAAACAGTGCCATCTGTTGCACGAAAGAGCAACACACTTTATAGTAAATATGTTATGATTCCATTTCAATGTTTCCAATTACACTGATAAATAAAATTTTCATAGAATTCAATATATTTGTATTTTTATTTAATCATTTGTAGTGATATTGGCTTGGAATTGAGCTGTGTTGTTTACCATGCCGTTCATTTCGTGGGTATTGTTTATTTTTATATTTTTTCATTTTTTTTATTTAAATTTCTTAACTGTTATTCCTATTTTTCAGTGATGGGAACATCAGATGATTTGGGAATGCATCGGACGAGGGAGTGGGATATGGTTGGGAGGACGAGGGGACAGGGAAGAGGGGTAATGGTGGGGAGGACGAAGGGATGGGGGAGTTGGGGATAGTGAGGGATGAGGGGACGGGGGAATGGAGAATGATGGGGAGGACATGGGGACATGAAAGAGGGAGATAGTGGGAAGAGGGGACAGGGGAAGGGGAAATGGAAGGTAGGACGAGGGGGTGGGGGAGTGGGAGATGGGGAGGATGAGGGGATGGAGTGGGGAACGGTGGGGAGGACTAGGGGATAGGGGGAATGGTGGGGAGGACGAAGATATGGGGAATGGTTGGGAGGAAGAGGGGACACAGGAGGGAAGGAATGGTGGGGAGGACTGGAGAACTGGGGTAGGTAGTTGTAGCTCAGCAGCGCAAATGTGTTGCTGAGCCACAGCAACACGTGGCCGGGTACAGCTAGTAGTATAATAAAAACAATAATAGCATGGTGGGAGGAGGAACGCTGGCAAGTAAGGTGTAAGGATTAAGCTAGGTGTTGGAGGAGTGAGGGAAGGGTGGCTGGGTGTGGCAGCTCACAATTGCAGAGTTCTGAATGTGTTGATGGTGAATGTATATAGTGTTTGATAGTGTATAATATGTAAATATGTTGAAAATAAACATAAATGAACATGAAACATTGGATATATGAGCAATATATATGTGGACACATTTGAGGCACATATAACACAGTCTTGCGACAATGCGGATGTTCTACTGCCATAATATTGTGTATGTGTTCATTATACATAGGATTGGCAAGAAGAAACAAAACAAATGTATATGAAAATGAACGCAAAAAAATGAAAAAAAAATATTTGTGGGAACTCGTGCATGTTGAAGCTGGCAGGCGACTGGCTCCGGGAGTCTATGTCACGGACGACCACCAAATCGCATTCCGGACCCAATTGCGGCCAAAGTAATTCCCCGCCATACACACACCGAAACTACGACGTTGGTACAACGTTCGAACAAGTTTTAACACCTCCTAACCAGTTATAACAACCAATATAGCAAGTTGTAACAACGTTCTAATACGTCATAAGCATGTTAAGCCAAGATGTAACATCTTTATTACAAGTTATAACAAGCGGAAAATAGAGACAGTTACAGTTTGTGTTTCCAGGGATTTAAGTACAATTTCGACTTTTTGTTAACATATCCATACTCATGGAAGGGATTTTGACACTTTCAAAGGAGAAAATCATTTTTTCCAGATAATTTATTTCATGCGCACACGGAAGGGGGGTACCGTATTTGAAAGCCGAGCAGCCCAGTGCATAAGTTGCTAAATAGTTTAGGCTAGAGTTGTACATACCATAGTACAATTCCAGTCTAACAATATCCTACCCCTGTGGGTTGGCATAAAATACGATAAATGATGTGCAATATTGGTGTTTATTGCAATGGTGTTATGTTTTTTTTTTTTTTAGTTTTTGATATGCAGAATATACACTTATAGGAAATACGTGTATATGAAATTTAACTATATACAGTTACTGTTGTCTCTCTTGCCACAATCTTCTGTGAAGATCAATATCATTGATTTATTTACAAGTCACATATGCTTAGACTCCCGTGACTGATTTTCACGAAATAGTCTGGAAAAATGTATATGGGAGGTATTACCACCAAGAAAATAATGGATATATGGTGTGACCAATTTATTGTAGTTATTAACACGAGGTTATTAATTGTGAGCAGTTGCTCTAGGCGACCTAGTTATCCTCAGCTCTGTGTGAGGTATAGGTCTGAATATTGTGGGTAATTAACTATAACCCACTAAATCCAGATGTAGACATTGGCTTTATTCTGGTAAATTAATAATAGGAAATAATGGGGGTTAGGGTATAATATATGTGTCGCAGTTCGCTGTTAGTCGTAACTAATAATGAATATATAGCCTAGTACCTGATAATACTACTTAATTAATAGTAGACTATAAACAGAGTTAGTATATGATTAAATATAATGGATTATATAGGACCAGTAATTTAACTTCGTATACTGGACCGTAAATATTTGTGAATTTATACTGGTTTATGTAGATCAGTAATTTATTTGAATGTGTTGGTCTATGAACCACTAATATTTAATGAACTAATTTATCCGGTTCTAAGACGACCAAAAAGGATGAGGAAATCTGGCTCCAGAATAATGATAATAAATCTAATATATAATTCAAAGGACCATTCTTATGAAAATAAAATAAATTAGAGAACCAGTGCCTATGGATCTCTTATATAAAGTGTAGCTGAAATCTATTAATGTATAATAATGAATTATAGTTTACTGTAAACTATAGAGCCAAATCCCTCTACACACTTTGGGGGGGGGATTAATTTGTAAAGAGAAATTAATGCCCTTTAAATAATAAAATAATGAGATGTTAATACATATAAAGTCATAAATCACATGTATGAATAATAAACAGGCATATGATATTAATAAATCAATGAATACTACTAAAGGTTATCTACAAAGAAAGTATTGACAGCTTAGCTGTAAGTAGGAATAATAGCATGCGCCTTGTAAACTCGTAAAACTCGTCACCGTAAACTTGTTTCAGCAAGCTACTCTGGGAACATGTGATTGTTGTGGAAGTTATCGTCTCTCTTACGCTTGTACTCCAGCTGAACGACAATTCACATGTAAAATCTATTTGAGAATATATAGTTCCTCATGTATTCATAAACATTAATGTGGGGAGATAGGGGGAATGAAACTTACGGATTTGTTTTAAAGGGTATACATCATGACAACAAACCTTCCTATTTAACTTATTAAATGTATGCCACAAAAAATACTGTAGGACAAACTGGTTTGCAGGTCACAGTGTCTGAGATAATGAAGCAGTTGCGTCTTGATGGCATTTGTAGACGCACGGATAGCTCAATATTAAAACGATGATACGACCAGCTATTGTGCTAGTTTGTTAAATATTTAGTTCAACTAGTCAATGGTAGCCTCTAGTGTTATTTGGAAGTATCAGTTATTTTATTACTGACTTCGCAAAAATACACACTACAAATTTTGTGTGGATAAACTCTGCGAAGATGTAGCCTCAATTTGGCTGGAGTTATTTTATGCGGTGTCACTCTGAAGATATAAAAACGCCACACAATTCATGGTTAAACTCGGTGAAAACCACTGAGACTAGGCTGGGTGGCCAGTCTGTGACTGGGTATTTATTTATAAGATATTGTTTACTGATTTTTTTTATTTATTAATAGTCTAGCTCTCTAGACTATCCTGGTTCGAAGACCCAATCATATGGGCCTGAGAACTAGTGTGTTTCTACATATAATGAAAAACTGGCTAGTTCTGGTTCATCCGGTTTGATGTAGACCAATCATGTTGGGAAAACTGACCTATGGGATTTATTTATTTATTTGATTTATTTATTAAGTAATTTATATTAATTTATTTTTTATGTTAATGTATTTGTTTCAACAATGGACGGTTTGATACTAAATTCCCACAAATCATTTCCTACACAAGCTGGGGCGTTCATTAATTATATGATATATCAATCGAAATTAATCGATTGGTAGACATTTACTACAAATGTCAAGACACCTAGGTTAGTAAACTAAATTAAACAAATGCAGCTGATCTGTATGGTTGTTTATGGCCTGGTCAACCAGATATGAACCCCAATGATTAATAGACTAATACTCCCCTAGGTGATGCTAGTGTAATCACATGTCATGTATTGTAACAGTTAATTGTTGCTAATTCTTCTTTACCTTCAATTACACTTGTCAAAAGGGTATGGAACACAGTAATAATCGTAACGAATATATGACGGCTATATCAGGGGAAATTTAAGATTAAAATCAGTTAAGATTGAATTAGTATTTACGCTGTTGGGTGGCTCACTGAGTGTCCTGTTACGTACTCCTAGCTGGATACGTATATAAATTTAAATAAACTTATTTTGTTCCATTTCATCATTGTCTGTATATGTAAATATATTATATTTTTGTAATTTATCGTTTAGTGTGGCAATATCAGTGAGACAGGAGCGCGGATTACTAGTCAGGTATTAGACCTGTGATAATCGAGTCAACTTCCTGCTATAGTACAGGAAGCTGGTATTGTCAGTGCGGTCTGCTGCATGATGCGAGGAGGACGTGTTGCTCCGCATCTTCGTGTTTGCACGTGGCTGCTGCAGCTAGATGTTGTGAATTTGTTCTCGACTGTTGCAGTGATACAGTGCCTTTGTGTATCGAGGAAATGGCTGAGGCGGTCTGCCTAGGTGATGGAAGATCCTGTACTGGGCCTGGAGAGTGTGACAGTGGGGATGGCAGACAGGATGATACTAGGCCGTATCAAGCAGTAGTAAACAGATATAAACGGAGAAATATTCAAAGACAGCGAGACGAAGACAGTGAGGAGGAAATAACAAAGAGACCAAAAAATGAAGACATGCTCAGCAGGACGCGGGAGATGCAGACTAATGGAAGGAAGAGGCTGTTGTTCCCTACAGCATGTCAACTGAATTTCCATCAAAAGCTGGAGTGGACGGTTCGTTTGGCTAAGGAGTTTTTTGAATATGAACAACTATTCAAGGAGGGTCTTCACCGGCCCTATATAACAGTTGGGACAGAAGAGGCCGTGGAACACCTAACGAAGGATGGGTTTGAGAATATTGTGATGGTTACTCCGGAAAAAGGTATGATGTACACCAAGGTCATAGTGTTTAAGTATCCAACTTATTTGGATCCTGATTATCTATTGCTCAACAATGATAGTGTTGTTTGGGCAAAGAGGAACAGTGTTCGTGGTGAAAAACAAAGCCAGGTTGTTGCCTTGGTAAAGGGTGAGGCTCCAGAAAGAATTTTTGTGCAAGGACTAGGCTACAGGAAAGTTGTAAAATACATTGAGGAGCCCATATTATGCATGAAGTGTTCTCGTTGGGGACATATGGCTTGGAAATGCCAGTTTGACTCCAGGTGTCGGTACTGTGGTAAGAAACACGACTCTCGATGGTGTAGAGTCAAGATTAAAAACGGTGAAAAAATCGTCCCATCTTGTTGCAATTGTCGAGGCAGCCACAATGCTGGTTCCTATCTATGTCGCATGAAGTTTCATCTGAGAGACTCGAGGACGGGTGCTACAAGCAGGATAGATGTATCCTCGAAGGAAGGAAAGATTATGCAGCAGGAACATGGAGGAAACAGCTGGAAGCCAATGACAGCGCCTATGAACAATGTGTGGGAGAAAGGAACAGAGACGATTAAGGCGAGCCTAGGGAAAGTAGGAAATGCAGCTGAAAAAATTAAACCTTGTGGAAACAAGGTTCAGGTCAATATAGTGAACTCTGAGGTTGGTACTCAAATATTGGAATATCTAAAAAAACTAGAAAAGAGGATTGAGTCATTAGAAAAATTAGCTATGGGGGGGTAGACGGGGTGAAGATGGTGGTGAAACAGGACGTGAAGTGGAAAGTGAAACAGGACGTGAAATGGAAAGTGAAACAGGACGTGAAATGGAAAGTGAAACAGGACGTGAAATGGAAAGTGAAACAGGACGTGAAATGGAAAGTCAAACAGGACGTGAAATAGTAAGTGAAATAGGACGTGAAGTGGAAAGTGAAAAAGGACGTGAAATGTGCGTTGAAGAAAGTAAGGAAGAACATGACGTATTGATGATAGAGGATAGTCAGGAAAATGAACTTTCTAGTAGTGTTAGCGCTCAACCTTCTGTAGTGACAAATGTTGAAACAAAGGTTAAAGTAAAACGGTATAGAGAAATAAGAAAGAACTTAGATATGAATAAGATCACCTTTGATGTTAGTAGCTGTTGTGCAAATGAGGAGAAAGCAAAAATGTTACAGTGTTGGGAGAGTCTGTCTGAGAAAATCTCGTATCTCATGGAATGTGACAGACAGGGCAAAGGTAGTTTTATTAAATCATGGATGAAAGTAGAGTGAGAATATTATCTTGGAGCGTTAATGGGTTAAAATCTAGTGCGGTGGATGTACACTATTATACTCTTAGATAGTACTATATTAACCTGATATGTTATATGGGATTCTTGTATTTGTACTCACTGAATTTGTGCGCCCCTTGAGGGACTTGAAGTATGGGAAGGGGTAAAAATAGCCTAAGCTAATCTTTTTTTTTTTTTTTTTTAACTTGTCTCAATAAACCTACTTGAACTTGGAAGACCATTATGTATTAAAGTGTCAACTTATGGATAACCATACAAATAAGGAAATAAGTAGTATACCACTTCAAATTGTTTGGATGTGTGATAATGATATGATAGACAGAATACTTAAGAACTACAAGAATTTTGCCCCAATGATTGTAACACTTACTATATTAATATGCAATGTTAAATGTTGTATTGTGATTTGTGTATCTGTACTCACTGAATTTGTGCGCCCCTTGAGGGACTTGAAGTAGAGGGGGGTAGAAATAGCCTAAGCTACTCTATCCCTTTGAGATGTATTTTTTCTTGTCTCAATAAACATACTTGAACTTGAACTTGAGCTGGTATTGTGTAGTTGCCAGTAGTTTCACTTTTATTATTATAAATGAATAATTGTATTTATTATAACATACATTATCTATGTTTATGCATGTAAATTTAATCATTCTTATTTAAGCTAGCCAGTTTGATTATTGTTATACATAAATGACCTTTTTTTAGTTTTATAAATATATATTGTCATTATTTAATATTTTATATTCGTGTGAGTTTCCTATTCCTTGGTGAAGTCAATTTTACTTCTATTGATTGTTTCCCGCGTATATTTATATCTTTGCTAATCTAACCTTGCCTTCCTAAGAATCTGTGTGCTTTAAGAAACCATGCCATGCCAGGGTCGTCCTGTGTAACTAGTAACCTACGCTTCACGATTTTTGGAGGTAAGTCATCCATATTTTTGTTTGTGCAGTGAGGCCAAGCAAATTTTCAGTGTCGTGTCAATATAAAGTGAAGTGTGTAGTGCCGTGCCATTATGTTTAATTATTTTAGTTAGTAAAGTGCCAAGAGTTAGTTAACAATGGACGATCAAGTGGTGTCGCTGTTGGCTAATCCAGACTTTGAGGGAATTAAAAGCCTAAAAAAGTCTGCCTTAATAAATATGGCAAATAAGTTAGAATAAACAGCCAACAATAAAATGAATTAGACACAAACTCTGAGAGTCATAGTGACCCATTTAGTAGAAAATGGTGAGTTTTTGAAAGAAATTTTGGATGAGGTCAAAGAGGAGACTAGTGAGCAAATTGCTTTAAGGCGTCTTGAGTTAGAAGCACAAGTAGAATATGCTAAGCTTGAAGCTAGAGAGAAAGAATGCGAATTTGAAAAGCAACAGAAAATATTAAAGATTGAAGCTCAAAACCAACAGAAAATATTAGAGGCTGAATCTCAACAGAGAGAGCTTGACGCTCGACGGTTAGAAATTGAGGCTCAGGCTAGACAGCAACAGCTAGACTTTGAGGCTCAGGCTAGACAGCAACAGCTAGACATTGAGGCTCAGGCTAGACAGCAACAGCTAGACATTGAGGCTCAGGCTCGACAGCAACAGCTAGAAAATGAGGCACAAAATCATAGGCTTATAGCTCAGTTGCAGCTAGAAGCAACAAAGAAACAGCAGTTAGAAATTCAAAAACAAATGGCTGAGGATAACAACAGACTCGAGACACAGCGATTGGCAGCTGAGCATGGTAATACTAGCAATATTCCTAATCGTAATGATAGTAATCCCATTAGAATAAATAAATACATAGAGTTACCCAAGTTCTTCTTCTTCTTGAGAATAGGTGCAGTTTGCATGAAGGGGTAACCCTCCCGATGACTGCACCAGGACATATGTAAGGAGACGCGTTGTTGGTGAGGAGGAGAAGAAAGTCAAAAGCGGTAGATGTGATGGGCCGTAGAGAGAGGAGTGGCGACGAAAACAGAGGCGAACGTTAAAGGGAAACTTCCCGCACCGGGGGGTGGGGAGTCGTGGTCACGGTGGCAGCTGATCCAGGCACGGCGTAGCCGTGTGCGCAAGATGGGAACTAATACTTCTCCGGAAACTTGCTTATCGGAAAGTGCAAGCAGGACGCTTCCCAAATCACCCACAGGTCGGCGGGCAGCCGGCCATCAGGCAGTACCCTCGGCTGAGACATCCTATCCGGCACCCTATAAACAAACACCTTCTTGGACGATACCCAGATAGTGGACGAGCACCATGGGATCGGAAGCACCCGGGCATCCCAATAAGGGCCCAACTCCGGACCCTCACAGGGCACGACCCCAGCAGACAGGACTAGGCAACCACCAGACCGAGGCAATGAAGGAGGGGGAACAGCAGGGGATGCAGGCGCGGCAGCGACCCCACCACAAGGCACAGAAGCCGAGGCCCCCCGGCGCACATCTTTCCGCAACATCACGACGAGGTCCCGATCATCAGGGACAACCCCCCACTGCGGGGATCCAACAGGAGGAGACGCAGGAGGAGGGACACAGGTAGCAACTTCGGAGCCCCGCACAGCACCATCATCCACGGCGGGGGACGCCAGCTGAGCACCATACTCCCCCACCTCCTCCCAAAGCACACCACGAAGGGGAGACACACTCCGAGTCCGCCGCGAACGCTTTGAGACAGGCCGCACCACACCACGCCCAGCAGGCCCCTCCGCAGGCACGGCCACCATTGTTACATCCACACAGGCCACACCCGCACTGTCCGAAGAGTCCACAGAGGCCACATCACCCACACTGCCTACATCATCCACGGAAACAGCCTCAGAACACCGACGTGCACGCTTCTGCAAAGGAATGGAAAGAGCAGAACTACAGTCGTTAACACACACAGGCACGGCAGGCACCTCACCTTGCTGAAGCACCCCCTCCAAAACAGCAGAACCCGCGTCCCCGGGAGCCGGTACCACATCCACAGGCGGGGGTGGGACATGAACCTCCACCGGAACACCCTGCACTACACGCAGCGCAGGCGACGCCCCGTCACCCTCACACACCAGCTCAACAACCCCAGGGGCCACAGCAGTCACCTGACGTGTCGCACGGGCCAGAGAACTCGCCCCAACAGGCGGAGCAGCAGACAGGCAGTCAGGCGCCTCAGGCACAGCACCCACACCGTCCGAACGCAACAGAGGCGGAAAATCGTCCACACGAAGAACATGCACCCGACCAGTTGCTCCCACGTCGCACGTCGCAGCCAGATGACCTTCGTGACCACACCGATAACAGGTGTGCGGTTGACCCCGGTACTGGCAGCGGAGCGTGTAACACAACACGGACATCGACGACGGTACACTACACTTCAGCGACATCGTCAGGGTGCGGGAGCCGTCAAGCATACCAACACAGTGCCCGGCAACGACCTTATTCCATCGAACACTTAACACAGCCCCAAACCGTTCGAAACAGGAGGTTAAAAAGTCGTCCTGAAATTCGAAGGGGGCACCATGCACCGTCACAGACGTCAAGGTGACACTGAGATTCACTAACTCTTACTCACTCTTAACGGAGCCAGCAGTATCAGGGAGAGGGTAAACACGCCCCTCACACCGCTCGAGAAACGCCTGAAAGGCAGCCTGGAAGCGGAACTTGACCACAGCACGGTGGCCCTGAAGCAGCTGGATGCCCACCAGGTCCGACAGCTCCACATGCAGCACGTCCACCAGGGCGACACCAACCAATGGATGGTCCACCGGCACCATAAACGCCAGACCAGCTGACAGCGTTCTCGTGATTGGAGGGCGAGACGTCCCCATGGCTAAGCAAACGTCACCCTGTCAGTGGCAAACCACCACCAGCAGGGCAAACAAGCGATCACCCAACGTAAACACTAGCCAGAAGCGGAGAGACCTCAGGAACGTCCGACCTGGCCGGCGGTCACCACGCAACTCCCTTACCCAAGTTCAATGAGGAGGACCCTGAGGTTTTCTTTTCACATTTCTCTAAAATTGCAGTCAGTATGAACTGGCCAATGGATCAATGGGTTGCAATCGTGCAAAGTCAATTAAAAGGGAGAAGTCTGGAGGTTTTTGCATCCTTGCCTGATGAAAATAGTTTTGACTTCGAGTTTGTTAAGAAAAGCATCTTAAATGCTTACCAATTAAATCCTGAAGCACACTGACAAAAGTTTAGGAACTTAAAGAGGGTAAGTGAACAGACAATTGCAGATTTCACCAGTTTAATAACTAACTATTGTAACAGATGGCTTAAATCACTTTCCATCACAGAGTATGATGCTCTTAAGAATCTTATAACAGAAGAAGTGTTGTCATGTCTCCCAGATAAATTGTCTAATTTTATGGCAGAGCAGAAAAGCATAACATACATTTATGAGCTGTCTAAGCTCGCTGATGAGCACGAGTTGTTAACTAAGGCCCAGTTTAAGGTCCAATCACCTAAGTTTAACCGTAGAGTAAATTATAATGCTCACAGAACTCTTATCAGAACCAATCCAGTACTAGTGCTCCAGTTACTCCCATGAGCTCTTCTCTTACAAAACCTAATCCTGCTACTTCATTGTCAGGAATATCAAATATTAGTAATGTTAATTCTAAACCTACACCTACAGTTGGTTCCACAGGTGTGTCCACTGTAAGGTACTGTACCATGTACAGGCCATGTGATTTCTTCAAGTTTTATTCTGCACCCTGAGTTACGACCAAGTGGTTTCATTTATTGTAGAGGTGCGCAGAATAAATTAACTAATGAACATGTCACTGTAAACCCCAATTGGGTGAAACCGTATTCTCCATATATGTCTTCAGGTGAAGTTTTGTGTGTAAATGGGAAGTGAAAGCCAGTGGTTCTTCTTCGTGATACGGGTGCTTCCCAAACCTTAATTTCTGCCAGTATACTTTCTAGTGCTGCAGAGAGATACTAGTAAGTTTGTAGTTCTTTAGAGTGTTGCAGGATGTAAAACTGTACCTCTGATAAATGTTATTTTGAGATCCACCATTACCCCAGGTTTATGCACTGTGGATGTTAGTGCACAGTTGCCCATCCCAGATGTGGATGTTATATTGGGTAATGATGTGGCCATAAATCATGTTGTGGGTGAGATTGATCCCAGTTTAATTAAACAGCCAGCTGCAGACCATGTTGTTTGTTCTGCCTGTGCTGAAGTTAGTTCTATGAATGAACAATCTGTTGTAGTAGATGGTTTTGTCCACTCTACCTGTGCATATATCAGTACTATTATTAATCTAGTTGTCAGTTCTGATGTTACTCAAGTAATTGTTCCAGTAACCAGTACCCCTTCAGTGGAGAAATGGGATGTGGATGTTCCAGATTCATGTGTGGCCAACCTAGTTGTTGAGAGTAAGCCTGGTACTATGACTCTGCTTTATTCCAATTTGGGAAAGGATCTCCATGTACCATTGTCTTGCCCGCTCACTACGAACGTTGTGCCAGGAGTTGAGAGAAACTGAAAAGCGACGACTCTATTGTATTCCAGCCAAGTGAATGGTTTAGGACAAGATGTCGGGTTGGCAGAAGTATTCCTGCTCACTCCAAGTTTAGAATCAGTTGACCAATTAGGATCAGTTGTCGAGAGTAAGTCTGTTGTAAAGGCCCTGCCTCACCCTAGTGAAGGTGATAGTATAGGGGAGGAGGTCAAACTACCTGTTACTTGCCCGTTCGCTTCAGATTCCTTTAATTTATGTAATTTGGGTAGAACTGACCCCAAGATTTCAGAGAGAAGCAAGGAGACAGTCTGTACTGTAGATCCAGTTCTGGAGAGTGTGGGAAAGCAGCCAGAGGATCAGCTTCTGTTGAGTAGATGGAAACCCATTGAGCCTCCCTCCTCAGTTGTCTGTGAGGATGTGACCCAGCTTGGTAGTGTTATTGATTGTGAACAGACAGTACTCCAAGCAGCTCTAGATGTCATGGGAGGAAATTTTGGTAAATCATGTATAACCATTAAGGGTGGTAATGTATCTTTTGGATCTAAGTTGCAGAGTTTTGTGGATTGTGATTCTTATTCCATGGGGAGTAATTATTTGTCATTGTGTAAATTGAGTCAGTGTGTGTAGGATGTTGTTGCAATCTACTTTTATTCCGCAGGAACCATTCTCTCTTGTAGCAATAGACTGTGGGACATCTTTGTCCAGCCTTGTGGTTGAGCAGAGAGAGTTTACTCAAGTAGGTTGTGCATCCAGTTCTGAGGAAGTGGTGAGTCATACTAGAGCAGTGTCTCTATTTTCAGATCCAGTTTTTTTTTTATGTACGAGTAGTGTACAACATATATGTTCCACTCAAGTGCGGTGTTGACTTTCAGAGTCATATTAATGTTGACGGATTTAGTCATACTTGGGAGCAGATGTTTGAGGCTCCAGGTGTGTGTTTCAAGTTGGGGGATAAGGTTATCCTTCCTAGTGTTAATAATTGTGAAGGGTTACAGATTATCCTTGGGTGGTTCCCAGGTAATCTGCTGTGCATCTTCAAGAGGATGAGACCCTTAAACCACTTGTTTGATTGTTTGTCACCAGAAGGAAATCACTTGGGAAGTGAAATCCATGGTGAGGGTTGTCCAGGTTTCAGCATGTTTTTGTTCGTTTTGAAGACTAGAAGGCTTATGAGAGTGTGTGTTGTTATTCAAGTCCACCATCAGAGAGTGTGAACTTGTTTTTGGAGTTGTGATTGAGATATGGTGCCAAGGCATAAGCCTGTTTTCTTTCATTGATCGTCATGACAGAGTTATGAGGAAATTGACTTATGTGTTCCTTATGGATAATCTGAGCTAGTTCGATCAGGTAGTCTTTGCACTTATCTTGGGTTGTATTTATTGGTTTGGAGGTCAAAGATTTGCTAAGTCGTTGTGTTGTGTTTCTGCAGGTTCTATGAGTGAAGAAGTTTTATATGAAATTGTGAGGTTTAACGCTAATTTCTCTTAATTTTATTATCCATTGGGCGAGAGTATGTGTTCCACAGAGGATCACGTGTGATGAGCAGCAGATGTCTTTGTCAGGGCATACCCAGGAGAAGTCCCTAAACTACCTTACATCCAGTCAGCTTCAATTATGCAGTTCAGAAAAAGGGAGTAATGGAAAAGGGAGTCTGTCTAGGAAAATTTCACCAATTAGAAAAGGGATAATCTGGAAACATGGGACTGATCTCAGAACAGTAGTAGAAACAGATGGAAAGATAAATGACGGTATTGACTTTGTGAATACAATTACCTCTATTGACAATTCTATTCATGCAAATAATAATAATGTTGTTGATGGGAATGTGAAATATAATCTGAAACTAAGTGAACTAAATGAGATAGTACCCTGGAGAGATAAAGTTACATACTCCAGAGGAACATATGTAAAATCCCTGATATGTAGAAACAGTGATGTAGAACAAGATCACAAGACTGAACTTTTTAATTTTCTTGTAAGAATATATTGGAAGTGTTTTCATGTTTGTTCAGAAATATGTCCTTATTGCTTTTACATGTTTGATGTAATTAATTTAATAAATCTCAAGTGTCACACATTTTTATTTTCAGAAAAAATGTCATTGATCTTCAATCAACTGCATTTTTTTTCTTGGAGGTGGAAGTGTTACGTATTCCTAGCTGGATACGTATATAAATTTAAATAAACTTATTTTGTTCCATTTCATCATTGCCTGTATATGTATATATATTATATTTTTGTAATTTATCGTGTAGTGTGGCAATATCAGTGAGACAGGAGCGCGGATTACTAGTCAGGTATTAGACCTGTGATAGTCGAGTCAACTTCCTGCTATAGTACAGGAAGCTGGTATTGTGTAGTTGCCAGTAGTTTCATTTCTATTATTATAACTGAATAATTGTATTTATTTTATCATACATTACCTCTATTTATGCATGTAAATTTAATAATTCTTATTTAAGTTATTTTAATGTTTGTTTTTGCACAGTGTTGTTGCTCATTAAACAAAATTAATTTTATATAAATTTACCATTCGTTATGTTGTGAGCGAGTGTGGGGCGTCCCAACGCCATGTTTAGTTCAGTAACTGGGAGACGAGCGTGGCGTCAACTGCTCTGGTCTGATAAGTGTCTGTGTTGTTTTTATTTTTCTGATTTTGCTTTTGTAGTACAATTATCTAGAATGACAACATTATGATAGTTAATTAATAAGCCAGTTTGATTATTGTTATACATAAATGACCTTTTTTTAGTTTTATAAATATATATTGTCATTACTAACATAGTTTATATTCGTGTGAGTTTCCTAATCCCTGGTGAAATCAATTTTACTTTTATTGAATGTGATGTGAGACGCCCTGGTTGGACGCCTTTAGATACAGGTTCTCAAATCTATCCCTAAAATAATCACGTCTTGTCCCTGTAAGTCCAACGAGCGGTGTGTACAAGTCATGACATGTCCTAACCGGTATACCCCTAATCTACCTGCATTACTGGCAAGGAATGACTAGATTTAATTAATGGATTATCGGGTAAAGAACACTTCTCTTTTTGTTGACGAAGATCGTGATGATGATGGGAGTTTGTACTTCACATAATTCTGCGTCTAGAGGAATATAATTGTGTAGCTACAAGCATTTTCCAAGCGAGACTTGTTGATGTTAAAATTAACAGCATTTGCCTCCTTCCCGGCTTGAGAGACGTATCTCTCACCAGTTCTTATAATGTCCTTTTATTGACAATGGGAGGCAGACTAGTTTTTAAGTAATTATATTAGATCCAGTCATATAGAATATTTTTCGTTAATTCGAAAGCATAGACTGGTGTTTAAAGTGGTTTACATTATTATTAGCTGGTAAATTTAATTGGGACATGGCAGTGATAACTCGTTTTTCTCGAGGAAAATTCCACAGCAATCTCGTTTGTTTGAATGAATTTGTTAGTACAAAAACAGCAGCAATATTAACTGAATATTGTATTAAAGGTTAGTAAATGGTGTCGGTTCTTCTGATCTTCATCCTAAATCTTCAGAAGATGTATAAAGTAAATCTTCAGAAAACATTAATAAACATCCACATCCAACAAACTGTGGTGTGGCCAGATAATGAAGCGATACTGCAATTGAAATGCAACTATAAGAGCAAAATGCTCTATGTCAGTAACAACTCTAAAGTAATCAGACTTATCATTTGGATATAAACTCTGATAGTCCCAACTAAGGAGAAACCAGCTGATAATCTATCTAGAGGACTGATATTAAAGCAAATAACTAAAGCCGAGATGTAGTTCCATGGGCTTCAGTGGATAGGTAAATAATTACCTATCCACTGAAGTGGATAGGTAGTGGCCTGAACAAAAGTCACAAGTCATAGTGACCAATGTCACTGTTCTCACTGAGATCCCAAGCCTCACTTTACTTCAGTAATTGACTGTACTCAGTGCTCTGCTCTGCATAAACTACTCAGAGTAACCCAAAATGTGTTTGATTTTTTGCAGAAAGTAGGTATCAAGCACAAGTAGATATTAAGAGCACAAGGTGCTCCTAAGTACTGGGTCAAACATGCACAAGTGTAAACCTAGAGTGAGTACTATGAAACTTCTCAGCAAAAAATATAAATGAGTTAAGTCTTTGGATTGACCCAGACAATCAGAACGTTCTGCATTGCGGGGGAAGATTACAGCACACAGACCTTGATCTTGAAGTAAACAACCTCAGTTCCTCCCCCCGGAATCTTTAGATAAGTAGATTGCTTGTGCTTTACTTTCATGACCACTGCGCACTCAATGGTGGGGTACTGGCTTCCCTAAGGTTGCCAAACTGTTAAGTCAATTCTTAAATCCTGCAATTCTTAAATCCTGTTTGCCTGAGGTGCGATGCTCGATGTGTCCTTTCCCTGGACCTCCTCCACATCCAGGGGGCCGAGAACTGCACCTTCATCCTTTTGAGACCACAGTGGTAGACATCACAGGAGCTATTATCCTAGCAGGCACCAGGGATAAAGTCCCCGTTAAGGCTTTCATTAAGGCTATTAATTTTAATTTTAATTAATTTTAATTTTAATTAATTTTAATTTTAATTAACACTTTCGCGCGCCCTGGGAAGGTAAAAAAAAAAAGTGGTATGTGCGCGCGGCGTTTTTGCCGGATAAGCGTAAAAACAAAAATGTGTATACTCTTTTTACTCTCCTGACCTTAGTTCTTGAGCTACGTATTTCATTTTGGTACCAACGAGTTCGCAATAAAATTCTCTAGAAGAACATCAGTAAAAAAAGTCACGAAACGTATAGGGATACCAGCACCAAATAAATAACTACGAAGATGACTCACCGTGAGCGCCCAACAGCAACAAAATGTTTTTACTCTTGGGATTGTTATCACCTCCACACTTGTCCTACAGCGTTAATTTTGGTATCAATGGACTCGCAATGAAATTCCCAAGATGGTGATATGAATATAAACGTAGAATAATGATTGCGGCCCACCCGCAAGAGTGTGGGAAGTGGTGAAATTGTTACCAGGTATCGGTGACGGGACGACACATGTGCGATACGGGGCTTTGAAAGTTTATACTTATTTCACTCTCCTGACATTATTATTCTATGTACGTCATTCATTTTTGTGTCAATGTGTTCGCAATAGAATGTTCTATGAGCCCGTAGGTAAAAAAGATCAACAAAGCGTAAGATAGAATAGCGCCAAATATAAAACAACGCTGGAACATATCAGTGAGCGTCAAACACACACGAAATGTTTTTACTTTTGTTATGTTTGTCCAGTTTATACTTGTTGCACACAGTTATTTTTGGTTGTACATTGATCGGAATAAAATTCCCTAAACAGACATATGCATATAATACATGATATGGGGAAGCATTACCAGTATAAACGGCTAAAGTCACCCACCTGCAACCCGTTTGGGACACTCATGCAGACACACGCTACACACAAAAAAAAATCTATGAAGGTTCGAGTCTACTTATGGCAGTTTATGTGATACAGTGTTCATTCTGGTATCAAAATACAAAATACATTACCAGTATAAACGGCTAAAGTCACCCATCTGCAACCCGTTTGGGACACTCATGCAGACACACGCTACACCCAAAAAAAAATCTATGAAGGTTCGAGTCTACTTATGGCAGTTTATGTGATACAGTGTTCATTCTGGTATCAAAATACTCGTTTCAGTTTGTAGTTCATGCGATTTTCAGAATCAACTGAATCGCTGGAGGTTCAACATTTGAGTCAGAGTCAGAGTCATCTGACAAAACCGTCTCGTCAAATGGCAGTGTGCCAGATATCTCGGGTTCTGATTCGGTTGCTGCTTCAGCTTGAGGTGTTGAAGTGAACAAGGGCCGCCTCACACCAGATGGTTCAGGAGTTTGCATGGCGTCAGCATAGGCAGGACCTGTGTCATCATTTATGTCTGGAGCGTGCCGCAAGTGTTGAGATACTGTTGCTGTTTGAGGCCAATCTTCCGGGTCCCAGCACAATAGGGCCCAATTTGCCACCTCGTGGAACTGTAGCAATGTTAGCTTTTTTTGATCAGTTGTGTTGTATTTGTACAAAACAAAGGCATTATGCAAAGCCATTTGCAAAAAATAAAACGTTATCTTTTAGGTCCACTTGTGAGTTTTCCGGGTAAAATGGTAATACCATTTGATCGAAGTGGTCCACACCTTTCATGAACTTATTGTACCATGCAGCCTAGTGGTGAGAAAGAGAGCCTCATGGCGCGCAGTTTGAAACAAACCCAAAGTAAATCGGATTAAAATTGAATTTTATACAAATATTTTTTATGAGGACATAAATTTATGTCCACATCACGGAAGCGGTGAGGCGAAACAGGACTCCGGGCGGAGTCCTCATCAGCAGAAAGTGTTTTAATACCTCTCCTCTGGGATTGTGATAAAATTTAAATGGGCAAGAGCGCTCCTTGACTGAGAAAGGAGACTTGCCATATTACACTTAACACAAATGGAACACATTCTAAGGGAGTACCTAAGTAACAGAAGAGAGCGAGTCACTGTACGGGGTGAGGTCTCTGATTTGCGAGATGTCACCAGTGGGGTCCCGCAAAAATTATGAGGAGGATTAAGACGGAGGAAGAAAGTATGAGACTACAAGATGACCTAGACAGACTGCATGAATGGCCAACAAATGGGTACTAAAGTTCAACCCAAGTAAATGTTAGGTAATGAAACTAGGCAGTGGAAACAGGAGGACAGACACAGGATACAGAATGGGAGATGAAGTCCTTCATGCAACGAACAGAGAGAAGGATCTAGGTGTTGATATCACACCAACCCAGTCTCCTGAAGCACACATCAAAAGAATAACATCTGCGGTGTATGCGAGGCTGGCTAACATCAGAACTGCCTTCAGGAACCTGTGTAAGGAATCATTCAGAACCTTATATACCACATATGTAAGACCAATCCTGGAGTATGCGGCCCCAGCATGGAGCCCGTACCTTGCCAAGCACAAGGCGAAGCTGGAAAAAGTTCAGAGATATGCCACTAGGCTAGTCCCAGAACTAAGAGGCATAAGTTACGAAGAAAGGCTGCGAGAAATGCACCTCACGACATTAGAAGACAGAAGAGTAAGGGGAGACATGATCACTACCAGAAAATTCTCAGAGGATTGACAGGGTAGATAAAGATAAACTGTTTAACATGGGTGGTACGCGACCAAGGGGACACAGGTGGAAACTGAGTACCCAAATGAGCCACAGGGACGTTAGAAAGAACTTTTTCAGTATGAGAGTAATTAACAGATGGAATGCATTAGGCAGGGATGTGGTGGAGGTTGACTCCATACACAGTTTTAAACGTAGATATGATAGAGCCCAGAAGGCTCAGGAATCTGTACACCAGTTGATTGACGGTTGAGAGGCGGGACCAAAGAGCCAGAGCTCAACCCCCGCAAGACCAATTAGGTGAGTGCACTTGATGCAGGGCTGGAGTTTTGAAGAGTATTAAGGTTCTATGGTACACTCAGCTGATTGACCTTTTCTACAATAAGGGAAATGAATAGTTCCATTTCTGATAGGTATAGGGAGGGGCCCTTCTTAGTTTACCAGCCTGATATGGTTATGTGGCATGATCAACCAGCCCCGATGGGTAAGTATTCTTGATAATAAATCACCCTAATTCGTAATTTATTAATTCAATAAATTTTCTTTGCATTACTGCAATGTATATTGTAGGCAGGCTGGCGTCCAGACTGACAGCAAGACTGTATAGCAAAGCAACGCCTTAAATCCAAATTCTGAACTTAATTAACAGATTTTTTTAAGATTAGTTATTTATGGTTTTAAATATAATCCCCCCCCCCCCAAGTGTGTAAGAAATCAGTTGTGCAGACTGATTAAGTCCACTACTTTTAATAAAATAAACTTGTAATGTAATTAAATATATAATTAACCAAAATTTAAAATAATTATTCATATAAAATTAAACTTAATGAATATTGCTCTCATAAGTGAATTCCCACAGTCCTTCCTTGGTGTCCATGGGAAGAGGTGGGTCTGACTAAAGGTGTCCATGGGAAGAGGTGGGTCTGACTAAAGGTGTCCATGGGAAGAGGTGGGTCTGACTAAAGGTGTCCATGGGAAGAGGTGGGTCTGACTAAAGGTGTCCATGGGAAGAGGTGGGTCTGACTAAAGGTGTCCATGGGAAGAGGTGGGTCTGACTAAAGGTGTCCATGGGAAGAGGTGGGTCTGACTAAAGGTATCCATGGGAAGAGGTGGGGCTGACTAAAGGTGTCCATGGGAAGAGGTGGGTCTGACTAAAGGTGTCCATGGGAAGAGGTGGGGCTGACTAAAGGTGTCCATGGGAAGAGGTGGGTCTGACTAAAGGTGTCCATGGGAAGAGGTGGGTCTGACTAAAGGTGTCCATGGGAAGAGGTAGGTCTGACTAAAGGTGTCCATGGGAAGAGGTGGGTCTGACTAAAGGTGACCATGGGAAGAGGTGGGTCTTACTAAAGGTGTCCATGGGAAGAGGTGGGTCTGACTAAAGGTGACCATGGGAAGAGGTGGGTCTTACTAAAGGTGTCCATGGGAAGAGGTGGGTCTGACTAAAGGTGTCCATGGGAAGAGGTGGGGCTGACTAAAGAGTCTAAGGGGAAGAGGTGGGTCTGACTAAAGGTGTCCATGGGAAGAGGTGGGTCTGAGTAAAGGTGACCATGGGAAGAGGTGGGTCTGACTAAAGGTGCCCATGGGAAGAGGCGGGTCTGACTAAAGGTTCTGATACTCTAGCTTGCTAGAGTTAGTTGTAATTATTAATCTTATAAAAATGCAACATGTCTTTAGGGTTCCAAACTATTCCATACATACTGCTCTGTTTAACAATTCCTCCATCACATATTTAAGGCTCAGACACAACCAGATTAACCACTTGTGGTTACTGACCATCTTAACTCAAGGCTGCCTCCTATCTGCCCACCTCCCACCTTTCCCAACCTGCCTGTCAGCTAGCCTGCCATCCTGTCGGCCTACCTACCAGCCTGTCTGCCAGCTTACCTACTGTTCTGCCTACCAGCCTGCCTGCCAGCCTGTCTGCCGTTCTGGCAGCCTACCTACATGTCTGCCTGCCATCCTGTTTGCCGTTCTCCCATCCTGCCTGTCGTCCTGCCAGCCTGTCTGCCATCCTGCTAAATAGCCTGATATTAGGACAGACATTAAGCAGGTTAGCCTAATTTCCGTCATGCCATCCTGGCTGCCATTCAGCCTGCCAGTCTGCTAACTTGTCTGCTGTCCTGCCTGCCATCTTACCAGTCTGCCAGCTTCCCTGACCTCATGTCAACCTGCCTGAGGGGAAATCTGGCTTTAGTTTAATACTGATAAAGTGTATAATTCTATAAATGCAAATAATAATAATTCTAAGATAGCTCGAAGGATCAGAATGCGTTGATAAATGAGAGAACCAGTGACTTATTGATCTCTATGATTATATGTAATAAATTCTAATATTCTATTCTGCAGTGACTAAATTCTATACAATCTAGAACCAGCTTCCCATGACACATCTTGGGGGTATTCTATGAGTTTAATCTCCTTGCAACATATATTATATGATGATAATAATGACAATATGTACACACATAGATAATGATAAAACTTGTAATGCAAAAATACTACTGCACGATAAAGATTAATAAGTAATCAATGCAATATAGTATGTATTGACTCTCAATAATTAAAAGGTACTATCTACAATGAAAACTGATTAAATCTCAGCTGTGACAGAGGGACGTAGGTGGTATCCAGTCTCTACAACAGTCTGGAAACAGCTTGAGATAGTGATCCTTGGAACACGTGAGTACATGACAGTCACACGGTTTCTCAGTAGTTTTGTCCCAGGCTGCAATAATTAAATTCCATAATTTCCCCTCCAAATTTGTATTCACGCACATATATGCAGTATCTAAATATTTGGAGGGGTAGAAACAGCACTTACATGGGGTTTATTTTATCGCCTGCAGCGTCACGACATTGCATCCATATTAATTATTATTAGAGCTTAAAATAATAATACAAAAGGTAAAAATGTCTGCCGAACTGGTGTCCATGATTCTGGTAAGCTGCGTCCTCAATCTGAAGCCAGATAGATGTACGGATGCTTGCTAGATTGTGGGGTTTGTAAAGACCGCTTCGGAACACCGTACTGCCAATTGATCAAAAATGGCGAGAGTTCCCTTCCCTCTCGGGACGCGCATGCACGATAGCTCCCAGTGGGGGCCCCGAGAATAAGTTATATTTAATTATATGAAGTTTAGTAAGGAAGGAAGTGTTTATGACGAATATTTACGTCATATATAAATGCATTATGTGGTAATATATTTTCTCGTAGTGCTACTCTGTTAATGTAGACTGCACAAATAAAACGACAATCCTTTGGAGGTGGAAATCATTTTAGATTATAATATTATTTACTGGAACAGCTATCAAGCTTGGTAAAGGAATTCCAGTAAACTGTTGTATACTAAATAAAGTAAACCTATTACTAAATAATTATCCTTGATAAAGGTAAGTAAATGGTTGGACTTCTATTATATCTATAGATATGTGGAAATTTATTCTCCGTGGGTGGCTGGTGCAACACTGCCACAATTCTAGGAGAAATTACATGATGTTCCACATCCTAATGCAATGAATTCTGTGATACTAAACTACGGATTGGTAGTGTTAGTAAATTATTACGTTTAGTACAGGAAATACGTCCCATTGTACTAAGGATTAGTAAATGAGTGTGAAGTGTGTGTATACAGGAATTACGTCCTATTGTATTAGGGATGATGTTGGAAATTTCCAACAGTTATTCTCATCCCTAATACAACAGGATGTATTTCCTGTATTAGGCTTTATACACATCTATTATTCATTTAATAATCCTTAATACAACAAGATGTATTTCCTGTATTAGAAGTAATAATTAACTAACTCTACTAATACGTAGAATTTACTGTATTAGGTTGTGGAACATCATGTAATTTCTCCTAGAATTGTGTAGTGTTGCGTCAGCCACGCACGGGGGATAAAATTTCCACATACATGTAGATCTAACACCAATGTAACCATTTACTTTCCTTTATTAGGAATAATAATTTAGTAATAGGTTTACTTTTAATATACAATAGTTTACTGGAATTTCTTTACCCAGCTTAATCGCTGTTCCAGTAAACCATATCATAATCTAACAACATTTCCACCACGAAGCCGTATTGTTTTATTTGTGCCGTCTACATTAACTGACGTGCACTGTGAGAATTAAACATCACCACATAGAGAAATTATCTGAACCATCAAGAGTGTTCATACACGCCCCCTTCCCTATTTAGCGTTAATAAATAAATGTAATTTATGCTCGAATCCTCACGGCGAGCTATTGCGCATGCGCGACTTTGGGGAGGAGGAGAGAGAGGACTCTCGCCATTACCAACAAGAAGCGTGGTGTTCCGTAAGCGGTCCGAAAAATCTGCTCATCCAACCGGCATCCGAACATCCTTCGATGCCAGATTGAGGACACAGCTTACCAGAATCACGGACACCAGTTCGGCAGGCATTTTACCTTTTATTAATGTTTATAGAGCTCTTAAATATGATTAATATAGGTAGCCATGTCGTCACGCTGCGGGCATACCAAAAATAACATGTAAGTGCAGTTCTTTCCCCTCCACATATTTAGATATTACCTTATATGTGTGTAAATACTAGTTTGGGGTGGAAATTACAGAATTATCATTATTGCAGCATGGTGCAACACTCCTGAGGAAGCGTGTGACCGCCATACCCTCACGTGTGCTAAGTAACACTATCTCAAACAGTTTCCAGCTTGGCGTACAGTGGATTGCATCTACGTCCCCTGTCACAGCTGAGACATAAACAGTTTTCATTGTAGATAGTACCTTATTATTCAGAGTCCATATACATATATCTATATATCTGATACTGCCATTTATGCATTATTAATTTTCGCATTGCAGTAGTATTTTGCATTACATATTTTACTCATTACCTATGTGTGTGCATATTATAATTATTATCATTATTGCACAATATATGTTACACATAGATTAATCTTATAGAATACCCCCCAAAATGTGTCATGGGAGACTGACTCTAGAATTATATAATTTACAGTCGTCATTGCTTAATAGAATTTATTTATATAATCATAGATCTATAAGTCACTGATTTTCTCATTAAATTACTCATTCTGGTCCTTCGACCTATCCTAGAATTTATCATTATTTTACATTTAAAATTATACATTTTATTAGTATTATACTGGAGCCAGATTTCCCCACAGATGAGAATAACTGTTGGAAATTTCCAACACCGCCTGCCGTTCTGTCGACCATCAAAGCCTGTTTACCCTCCTGCAAGTGTGCCTACAGTCCTGCCATCCTGCTAGCCTGCCTGCCATCATACCAGCGTGTCTTACAGACTGATCACCAATCTTTCAGCTTCCTGCCTGACGTCCTACCAGCCTGTATGCCTTCCTGTCAGCCTACCTGCTGTATTGCCTGCAATCCAGTCAACTTTCCTGCATCTTGCCAACCTTACTGCCGTCCTGTCAACCATCCTGTCAACCAGTCTTCCGACCTGCCAGCCTGTTGCCGTTCTTCCTTCTCTCCTGCCAGCCTGCCTGCCAGCTTACCTGCCGTACTACTAGCCTGCCTGCCGTCATGACACACTCCTTGCCATGATATCAGTGTGCCTCACAGCCTGTCAGCCAATCTGCCAGCCTTCCTGCCAATCTGCAGGACGTCCCGCCTGCCAGTTAATCTGCTGTCCTGCCAACCTGCCTCTCATCCTTCCCGCCTGAATCATGCCTCCCAGCCTGCTTGCAATCCTGCCTCCCAGACTCCATGCCATCCTGTCAACCTGCCTGCCATTTTGCAAACCTACCAGCCTGATTGTCATTCTGCTTTACCTCCTGCTTTTGGCCATTCTGCAAGCCTGTCTTCCTTCCTGATGGCCTGCCTTCCAGATCGCTTGCCTCTGTCTGCCTTTCTGTCTCCCGGCCTATTATCTTGCCTTCCTGTCAGCCTGACTGCCTGCTTGCCTATTTTCTTGAATGTCGGGCTAGTTAACTGACTAACTTGCGTGGGGGCGTCTGCTGGTGTGGGTGGAGTTGTACAATTTATTTAGATACTTCGTAATACAGGTGTTCACTTCTTTGTTTATCCATAGTTTACTGGGGCTTGCACCATATTCTCCAATTCTTTGTGCGCTGGGTGCAGTTTCTGCAGTGGGTGAGAGGTCTACGTGTGTATGAGTTCATCACACTTGTCTTGTATCAGTAGCGTCACTCATTGAGGCCATCCACACACACACACACACCTGATTGATGGTGTCGTGTAGACGTCAGTAGTAAATGTGGCGTCTCTGGTTTTGACGTATACGTCGAGGAGAGGGAATGCACAATCGATACGAAGTTCATGTGTGAACTGAAGTACTGAGGACTCGGTAAAAATTGAAAGACTCATGGATCACAACCGCATGGAATGTAAAATGGGACAAATGGAAAATTTTTACATTGCTCATGTGTATCATGTAAATGGAAATTTGAAACCAAAATGCTCCGTAATCCTAAATATCTAAGTTCATGAGTTTTTTCAGGGTGGTTAATCCAATACTATAGTACATATTTTGAAAGTGAAGAGGCTACAGGCATTATTGTGTTGAAGACTATACATTCTTATATAATGTACGAGAATCGGAGACCTACAAGTGAGTTTATTGCTTAACGTTAATTATAATTTCATCAGGGAATTTCCATCAGCACACTGGGATTTGAATTTTAGATTATTAAGGTCTGCCCTAATTGCACAATAAAGTTATGAAGATATACAAGTATGAACAGATCACTACCAGTGTTTGGTTGATGTTATACTATGTAGCTAGCATTTGAGTAAGAATATATAATTATGTTGACCAAACCACACACTAGAAATTGAAGGGACGACGACGTTTCGGTCCGGCCTGGACCATTTTCAAGTACATTCACTTCCTTTCCTACCATCATCCTCTTCAGAAAAATATTCTTGTTTCTCTTCCTCCGCGCTCTACGCATCAGCGACCCTCAGGTTCTTGATTCTGAAATTTCCTTTATCTACAAATCATTCTCTCGCCTTGGTTACCCGTTTTATTTTATCAACTGTGTCTATTCTCAATCTAAACAAAATTTCTTTCATCCTAAACCTACTTCCGACACAATTAGCACTGCTCTGCCTTCCCTTCATTTCTGAACTCAAAACTCCTACTAATACCTTTCGTCCTCTTGACATAAAGCTCGTCTTTCGACAAACTAACACTCTTCGTAGCAATCTAGTTCACACTTCCTGCTTCTAATGCTGCTGGTGTCTACTCTATTCGCTGTTCGTTTTGTCCTCTCCAACACTTTGGTGAAACTGGCCGAACACTAAATGACAGACAAAAGGAACACAAAAGAAGAGTTAAGTCCGCAGACACAAACAATGTTCTCTTCTGTCATGTTAGAGATCCTAATCATCCTATTCATTGGTCTTCCTCTAAAATAATCTTTCCTACCTCTACACTGACGCCGTCTTGTCGAATCGGCTCTGATACACAACCTAGTCCTGGCTTTGTTGCTGTTGACTCTTCCCTTTCACAGAATTTTCTCAAATGGTCTACACTTTCTAACAAACGTGACCTAACATAATCCTACTCTTCCATTTATCTTTGTTTTTTTTCTCTTACGATCCCTTTCTTATTCCTATTATTACACCCTTTATTACACCTTCCGTACCTTTTGCCTTGCTCTTATCTTCCTCTAAGATTTCCATCTCCTCATTTCTCTCTTGCTTACTTAATGCCCATGCCCCCCGCGTCTCATCACAATCGACTTGATAATAGTCCAGGACGGACCGAAACGTCGTCGTCTCTTAAATTTTTAGTGAGTGATTTGGTCAACATTTTTCAGCCACGTTATTATGACTCATCATCTGAATGTATAATTATACATCAATAAATGGATCCAGATAATATGTGCATGGAGATAGAGATGTTATACTCACCTGACAATCACTGTAACGTCAGATTACAGGCCGAAGGCACAACTTGAGGTTTCCTGAGGTTCCTTTCTGCCTCTTTAACTCAAACTTCAAGACATAGTCAGTAATGATTATAAATTGTCAGGTGAAGAGCATTGTAGTTGCATAAGTATATCAAGTTAATATTAGGGAGACAGGTAAAGTGTTCAGTCAATCCCTCTTATACCGACCCAATAACAGGGATTTAAGTATCCATATGATGCAGACGAAGGGCTGCTCGCTGCTCCAGCCCATTCTCCCATACGTTTCTAACGTACTAAACTGATGTACTAAATTTCCTGAAATTCCCCTACACGAGGACCCATTAACAGAAAACAGAGTACGAACATTTTGCGAGCCGCTGCGATTTATAGTACTTCAGTTTTTGCCCTAAGTAACTCTATGTCAAAAATCCGATGTAATTTTGGAGCAGCAAGCTCCCATTCCTTAACATTTTCTATATTTACACATTTACCAGTGGTCATACTTATTAATAATTATCTTGATAACATAATTCTTTAGAGTTTGATAGAAACTTTAATGTGCATATAATTGTCATTATTGTGCAGCATTGAATTGTGTCAAATGTGGAAAGATAAGACTGTTTTAAATTTTAAATAATACAAATCGTGTTTGTCGTGATTCAATTGTTGACTCTATTTTATTAACTAGGCTATCGTTCTGGTGTTAAAATATCCACATTCAAGATATTGTATTGTGTTGATATTATTTAAGGGTAAAGCTTACTCTACAGTTATTTCTCCCTGCCATGGGGAAAAATCTTTCCCTCATTAGAAACTTATAGAAAGAGTTTACAAGATTTTTGTCACTTATGCAGTTTCTCAAATTTTATTTTACAATAAAATTTTTATTACTTTATAAAAAACTGTGGAAATATTTTCATCTTATATTGTAACCAACTTATTAAATACTTGACCCTAAAACAATCATTTAACTTAAAGGTAAAAAGGGTAGTTAATTGTTGGAGTAGTTGCCCAGTAGTACATCTTCTACATCTACTACTTCTATAGACAAACTGACTTTTAACTCTGGGAGGCAGTAAAGTTGCTAGCTGTCTCACTCCGTGTAGCCAAGTATACTTTAACAGACACGTGTAGCTAAAATAACAGGTAACATAGCATGTATTATATATAACTAATAACAATGAAACATCTCCAGGTATGTATTATATTGGCACCCACGAAAAACCCGTTACAAAGTATAATATTTCTGAAATCAGTGGTATACATCTGTCCCTTTAAACCACAGCTGGAAATGTAGCAGAATTGCAGCTTCAGCTGGTGTATGAAATTTCATGACAACTCTCTGTCGACCATTAAATTAAAGCTATATGGACATAGGGTACCTCTGTTCAATTACTTTATAACTCTTAAGATATGGTAACTATGCTTACAAACTGCTTATGATCTATTACACTAATCTCTGTGAATCACAAGAAAAACTACAACCTAATGCATGAAGCATATCAAGACATTAGCCTAGTTTCTTGATACGTTATTACATAGACATATAACAGGATTTGTATGTTATTCCAAATTAGGTACTAACATTTCAAAATGCTGCCATCACAAATAAGAATTAACTAATACATTCAATTCCCCATGTAAACTTAACACATTACATGCCTACTGGTCAATTTGCATATGCTGACTGTTTACTTAATCATAAACTTTCATTTGCATATTTAAAATGCCACATGTGCTTTTGTAAGTAATCTGTTCTCATCTGGTGTGCAATTTCACCTACGTTAATGAGCCTTTGTTATTTTAAATTATGAAGAACAGCCTTGTTCATAACATGATAACACATACCTTGACGAGTTGGATAAGTTGAGGGCAGAGTAGATGGAAACAGGTAGGCAGTTGTCCGGGCAGCAGGTGATGGATCAGCAGGTGATGGGTCACCGGATGATGGATCAGCATGTGATGAGTCACCAGATGATGGATCAGCAGGCGATGGGTCAGCAGGTGATGGATCAGCAGGTGATGGGTCAGCAGGTGATGGATCAGCAGGTGATGAGTCACCAGATGATGGGTCAGCAGGTGATAGGTCAGCAGATGATGGATCAGCAGGTGATGAGTCATCAGATGCTGAATCTATTAGTATTTGGTCAACTCGTGCTGAAGTAGTTGATGCTGTATCAGCAGGTGCCATTTTAGCAGGCAGAGTGTCAGTAGATAACGTTTCAACCGGCAGGATATCAGCAAGCACCGTGCCAACAGGCAGAGTGTTAGTAGGAACCATGTCAACAGTCACCATGCCATCAGGTACTGTGCCATCAGGCACCATATTAACAAGCTCGGTGTCAGCAGGGGCCGGGAGAGCCAGAGTGTCAGCAGGGGCCTGGAGAGCCAGAGTGTCAGCAGGGACCGGGAGAGGCAGAGTATCAGCAGGGACCGGAAGAGGCAGAGAGTCAGCAGGGGCCGGGAGAGGCAGGGTGTGGACAAGAGACACCGTAGCAGCCATCACAATAAACAGCCGCAACACTGCAGAAGTCGTCACCAAACTCTGCCTCTTCCTCGCCCTGTTAATCCTGACTTTCTTGTTGTGTTGTTTCCTGTGGCCATTGTGGTGGTGATGACTCATCTTTGGCTCTGGCCACAACTGCTGCTGCTGTAGAGTACTTATGGATGTGCAGCTTCTTCCTGTGATGCTGCTGCTGTTCTCAGGCACTGCTGTGTCGCCTGGTCTTGCTACAGCTGCTGTACTCATCAGATACTGCTGTTGCTCTTAACAATGTTTTCACTGTAAAAGAAAAAGAGATAAAATATTGCAATTAAATCCAATTTGTATATCAATTGAAAATGCATAACGTATTGCAATGCAATAAGTTATGCATTTTATTAAAGTCTTTATTTCTGGGATAATTTGAACATTTCTTTGAATCAAGTTCCTCTTTGTACCATGACCATCCATAAATAGTACAGTTTTGCATCATGATCATCCCAGCCTATCTGGCGAGTACATCCTTGCATCGTGGCCATCCAAACCTGCCTGGAGAGTACATCCTTGGATCATGACGAACCAAACCAAAGCGAGTACATCCTTGGATTTTGGCCATCCAAACCTGCCTAGCGAGTACATTCTTGGATCTTGGCCATCCAAACCTGCCTAGCGAGTACATCCTTGCATCATGGCCATCCAAACCTGCCTAGCGAGTACATCCTTGGATCATGGCCATCCAAACCTGCCTGGCGAGCACATCCTTGGATCATGGCCATCCAAACCTGCCTGGCGAGTACATCCTTGGATCATGGCCATCCAAACCTGCCTGGCGAGTACATCCTTGGATCATGGCCATCCAAACCTGCCTGGCGAGTACATCCTTGGATCTTGGCCATCCAAACCTGCCTGGCGAGTACATCCTTGGATCATGGGCATCCAAACCTGCCTGGCGAGTACATCCTTGGATCTTGGCCATCCAAACCTGCCTGGCGACTATGTTTTATCCAGATTTTTTTTTAATTAGTTAGTCTCTCTTCCATATTGGTCTCCGAATGCATGATAAAACTGATGAGTTAGCCAAAGCGTTTGCTCATAAAGAAGGAATTGATTACCATCTTGGACTGCCTTTGAGCAGCCTGAGGGCAGTAATATTCCGGGAACATAAAAATATCTTGTAGACTTGAGGCAAAGTGAAATTCACACCAGTTGCTCCATCTATCATTATTCTATTATGCAGGAAGAACCGCACGTCTATGGGTCATCCAGTAAGGTAAGAAGACTTCTCGATGTTACCACTGATAGGCTTAGCTCGGCTACAAGTACCTCTGGGAGTTTGAAACATCTGCAGATGTAGATTTAACTAAATGTAAACTCTGTCAGCAGAACTACTCGCAATACTTTTCGTCATTATATAATGGAATGTGAAAAAATCGCGGAGTTCAGAGATAACACCTTCAACGGAGTCCAAGAAATGTGTAAGTACTTCATTCATAATGATGTACTGCCGGGAATCTTAGCGAAATATCCAAAATTTGTTTACTGTAGGGAAAACATGCCCATGACTGTAAAACTGCCGCCCAGTTGGGTGGGTGTGGAGCAAGACTAGTAACTGTGTGACTCACCATAGATGTAGAGTGCCTTGTATAGTGACTGTTGTGAGCCTCTTGTTGAATCATTTGTGACATAAAATAGAGTATCGATATGTATATGTATTTGTGTAAATGTCTGTATATGTATGCACATGTGTATAAAACATTAACAAATGTTTAACTAGCTTCAACAAATTGTCACTTGTTTAGTTAACGAACTATGGGTTCCTGAATCTTTTATTTATTTATTTATGTATTTATTTATTTATTTATATATATACAAGAAAGTACATTGGGGGTTAACAGAGAACATAGAGTTTAAGTTGAATTACATTCTTGTAAAGCCACTAGCATGCATAGCGTTTCGGGCAAGTCCTTAAACTAACCTTAGAGCAAATCCTTAAACTAACAGATAATTTTTAGAGAACTAACAGTAAAATTGACAAATAATGTTTAAAGGTACTTTACATCTTTACTTTACAAGTACAGATGATTTTAAGTAGAATAATAACAGTAAAATTGAGAGAAAGAAAGTTACAGGTACATTGCAAGAATTTTTGACACAAAAGCAGATTAGAATAATACACAATAATAACAATACACAATAATGAACAAGGATCATTAGGTACAATTCGGAAAACATCTCAGGGTTATACATTGGTTCACTAAAGCACAATATGAGGATCATTACAAGAAATAATGCAGTAGAATATGTACTCAATACAATAACCCTGATATCAGTTGATCTAAGATCACAATGGTAAAAAATATGCCTTAAGTACAAAGAATGGGGATTGGGTAGCACTAGAAACAGAGCGACGATAAAGCTCTAGGTAGAAGACTATGAAGATGAAATTAGGTACTTTTTGGTTTTATTTTTGAATAAGGCAAAAGTTGGACAGCTTTTCAATTCATTAGGGAGTGAGTTCCATAGGCTATGTCCCTATATTTGCATAGAGTGTTTACACATATTTAGTTTGACTCTGGGGATATCAAAGATATATTTATGTCTGGTGTGGTGATTATGTGTTCTATTACATCTGTCCAGGAAGAGTTTCAGAACAGGGTTTGCACTTAAAAAAAGGGTTTTATAAATGTAATTGATACAAGAGAATGTATGGAGTGAATTTATGTTTAGCATGTTTAGGTATTTAAACAGGGGAACTGTGTATTGTCTGAAAGCAGAGTTTGTTATTATCCTGAGAGCAGATTTCTGCTGGGTGGTGATGGGCTTGAGATAGTTTGCAGAGGTTGATCCCCAAGCACAGATACCATAGGTAAGATAGGGATAGATAAATGCATAATAGAGTGAAAGGAGAGCAGAGTAGGGTACATAATATCTAATCTTAGAGAGTATAGCAACTGTTTTAGAAACCTTTCTAGCTATGTGTTGTATGTGGGTCCTGAAGATGAGTCTCTTGTCTAGGTATAGGCCAAGGAACTTTCCATCATTTTTATTGCTAATGGGTGTCATTAGCATCATTATCTATCTGAAACTGAATGGAATTTGTTGATTTGCTTCCAAATAAGATGTAGTAGGTCTTTTCTATGTTTAGTGTGAGTTTGTTGGTTGACATCCATAAGTGGACTTTTTTTAATTCATTGTTTACAACATTATTTAATATGAGTGGGTTGGTGTCAGAGTAGATGAGAGTAGTATCATCAGCAAACAAAATAGGTTTAAGCATGTTAGAGACATTAGGCAGATCATTGAGATATATAAGGAACAGGAGGGGTCCTTGGATGCTGCCTTGTGGCACCCCTATGGTTAGTGGTAGAGTAGAAGAGGTTACATCATTGATGGCTACATATTCGTGTCTGTCACTATGATAAGATCGGATATAGCTCAGGGCAAGGCCATGGATTCCATAATGATGGAGTTTAAGTAAGAGGTAGTTATGGTTAACAGTATCAAAAACAGTATCAGTTAACAGTATCTTCAGGTCAATGAAGAGTCCAATCGGAAACTCACTTTTGTCAAGGGCTGAGTAGATCAAGTAAAGCAGACTAACAATTGCATCATTGGTACTCTATTGCAGCGGAAGCCAAACTGACAGGTACTTAGTGCATTGAATTTTACGATATAAGAGTAGAGCTGTTTGTAAATACTTTTTTCAAATATTTTGGATAATAAAGGAAGATTTGATATGGGTCTGTAATTATTTATATCTACCGTGTTACCTCCTTTATGAACTGGCGTTACTCTAGCTTTTTTAAGGATGTCAGGGAAGGTATGACACTAGAGATTTATTGAACAGCTAAATTATGGGTGGTGCAAAGGTATGGGAGGCACTCTTGTATACCATCGTTGGTATTTCACTAATGTTCCCAGATTTGTTTTTAGTGAGTGAATAATGGACACAACATCTGTAGGACTGATCGGTGAGAAAAGAAGAGAGTTTGGATAGCTACCTGAAAGATATGTGGTAACATGTGTCTGGGTGTGAGGGAATCTAGCCTCAGCAAGTTTTCCTAGTTTCTAGATTAGGCTAGTCGCTCTAGGGACTCTAGAAACTGAAGCTTTCAAAGTAACATATACTTGTGGGGTGTTGAATGAAAGCTTATGTTAAGGACTGTCGTTTGGGCCTGGTTAGAGGCCTATGATTGCTCTGTAGAGAGAATTACATAAATTTCCCTGTTTCTGTGAAATAGGATGTGAGGTGAGAGTGAAGTGGTATGTGAGGTACTTCACTCTCAAACCGTTAGAGGTGGGGGGAAAGTAGGGTGACCGTTGCCCCCCCCCCCCCACCATGTGAGACAGTGCGCCCCTTGTCTTTAGGCCTCCCCCTCCTTGTGACGTCACGGGACGCCTGAGGGTGAGTGAGGCCTGTGATTGGGGTAGGCATTTCTGCTCCGAGCTATGTTTTGGGCGCGAACAGCTGAGATTGGAAGCAGCATGAGGGAACAGTGCCGGCTTCGTGCTGATTGGTCAAGACAAAGTTGGGGGGAGGTATGGGCATTTTGAGTTTCCTTAGCCCGCGAAATCGTCAGTTTGAGCCAGGTAGCAGGTGGACGAGCACGTAGCTGGGTGGAGGGGGGAGACTCCCCACCTCCAGCCCCGTTAATTGCGGACGTTACCGTGTTGTCCAGCAGGGATGGCACTCCTGCCATCCCGGGTTGTGTCTAGGACCAATTTTCGTGAAATTTGGGGCCGATGAGGTACGGAAGGACCAGTAAAATAGCCTCAGAGACAGTGGGCACCCATGAAGCAGCTGGCAGAGCCTCATGGTGTAACAGGTGGTTCAAATAACCCGTCTAGTGTTCATGGACAATTGGCGGAATACGGGCAGGGCCTCCTAGTGTAATTGTGGTGAGATTACAGGCCCCTGTTGGACTTTGAATTCCGCCAGGCGGGGTCAGTGTGGGGACGCCGCCGGCCATTGTCACCCCAGTGTAGAGCAAGGCAGGCTCTGGTTTGATGGAGTTGTTGGTGATTCCCCATCCACGTGTGTATGCCCGGGGGCCACCCTCAGGCCACCCGCGCGCCGGCTACCCCCCCCCCTCCCCCTCTCAGCTCGGGAGGGGCGCTGTGGGCCACACGGTGGCCATATGCCTTGGCCACCCCCTTGGGCCACTTGGCCACTTTCCCGGGACAGCCTAGGGCCACATCTTTTCGACACACGAGGAGCAAGCTAAGTGTTGACAGCCAGTGAGGTAGTGACCTGGGAAATGAGTGAAATTAAAGGAAAACGTGAGTACAATAGTCAGTGTCTCAGTATTAGTGGAAATTCACGGTAAAGCTGTGTTGTTCCATAGCCCTGCCAGGCTAGGGAAGCAGCTGAGAGACAGCTGTCTGTAGCACATCCATGTGACTGGTTGAGAGTACCTGGAGATAGATGTTGTACACGACCACACTGTAGTTATATATATATATATATATATAAGTGTGTAGACTGACTCGAGTATGGACCGGTCAGTGTAGAGATTTACCATATAAGTGATCCAGCCTGTCGATTCTATATATAATCGCTCAGACTTGATTAATGCCATAGAGTACCGCATATAAATTGTATCATTAGAGGTAGGCAGGCCAGGTTGCAGGGATGTCAATGGGTACCCTGAGGTCTGTGTAGTTAGTTACATTTACCTGATGATATAATTTTCATTGATTATGTGAATGCCATTTCTATATGTTCATTTGCATGTTTATGTACTGTGTTGTGTGGTGAGTCAGTAGATGTGATTGCTGACTGATTGCCTAATGATGTCATTAGCATGGGGGGTATGCTGACGGCATCATTATGTTGCAGGTTTGTGCAGTGTTGTTATCAGTTTATACGATATTATTGCCCTGGGAGCTGTGTTGAGGGTTTAAGGGACCTCTAGGATTATTCAGGGGAATTCACAGTACTTAATGAGAGCAGGCAGTTGATTGGTTAATTGCCTTGCTGAGGTAAGTGTGTGCTCACAGTAGTCCTTTGCAACGGTTGCAAGATAAGGGGGGCAGTAATATTGGTATACTCTTGTGTGTTGCACGACCATGTGTCATTATTGTGTGGGCACAGTAATTAACGAGTTGCAGTAGCCGCAGCCGTATGTGGGCAGTGCATTTGTGTGTTGCATGCCATTGTAGTGTGACCTATGTAACACTGGGGTTACTTTGTTCCTTTAAGTTGTGTTGAGGACTTAAGGATTCAGTGAGTTAATTCAGTAAGGGGTAGTTAACTGGATAAGGGGTGCACACTTATTGTGGAGTGAATGAGGGCTGTTATGAGAGAGAACAGCGTTGAGCTTGAGTGAGATACGTCTCGGGAGCAATTAATTGTCCGTGTGACAACTAATTGACCCCTCTAGCTAATTATGTATTTAGCCTTCTCATCATGAATTCACGTAGTGGGAGAGGATCTGTCAGAGTCTGCCAGTATTTGTGTTAACGTAATTTGCTCGAGACTAATTACCTTTCTGGGGTATAGTATATAGTGGCTCATGTTAATTAGTGGAGTAATTAACGTCTGGAGGGCTCAGATGACTCGGTAAAGCGAGGTCATGGAGCTAGCATAAATTGTTGTATTAATCATATCTTGTCTGAAGACAGTAGATTAATGGCACTCTTGTTAATTAGGGGTAATTAACTCCTTTCCCGTGAATTCACAGTGTTTGATGAGACCTGCTTAGGCAGTGCGGAGTGAGACGTATTTATGGATGATTAATTATCGGTCCTGGTGACAGTTAATTAATTGCTCGGAGTTAATTGGGGTAATTAACACTCACTAGTATTTTTTTGACACAGACTGTTGAGAAGCTACCAAGTAAGGGTAGGCTTAGTTAACGTAACTCAATGGGGATGTAATTAGTGGTCCGTTTGACCTTAATTGAGGATTACTCACTGAATACTTGCAAGGAGTCAAGTGTGATGTAATATAAGTTTGAGTTATTGTTAACAAGAGAGACAAGTGTTAATGATTAACGTAGAGTATCATCATGTTGTTGTCTAGTGTGAGACAATTGTTTGTGATTACCGTAGTACTTTGTTGCTGACTGCTGCGATCAGTCAATTAACGTAATTAATCACTTAAGGCAATTTCTTTTGATTGTCGTCTGGTGACGAGAGTAGAGTAATCTAGGGATTTGTGGAGCTGTGTCCCAGAATCCCGCCTTGCCTGTCTTTGGTACTGTTTACAGGGCAACTTCTTGTAGGGAGTTGTAAAGAGTGTTCACACTGGGTTGTGATAGGGGGAGTCACTGTTGGACTACCCGCCTAGTTACGTGAGTCTCTCCTGGGGGGCGGAAGGACCCCTAACCTTGTGATTATAGTAGCTGTCAGGGAAACCGAGACACTATTGATTGCATGCTTGTGTCTTCATTGGATATCCTTCATTTGTTCAGTTAGTTCATGTTGTCAGCCCGAAGTGTCAGCAAGATGGAGCCTGCTGTCACTTCTCGAGGGGCTGTTGAATAGCTGTGTTGCAAATGCCACTTGATGGACAATAGCGTAACCATTCGCTGTGGTGTAACTTAGTCTGTGATATTTTTCTTTGATTTGCAATATTGTGTCATCAGTGGGCACACCTGTGTTCAGGTTAGTTCAGTATGCAGCCTCACAGCAAGGGTTGCTATTTAGCTGTTTGTTATCGTGCCACTGGATGGACATTAACGTAACGTAAACTCGGTAATGTAGTAGTTAGTCTCTTGTTATTAATAAATTGTTATGTTATAGAAAACGGTCTTTGATGTCAACCCTTCAACCATATTATTCCACCATATTTCTGCATATTACGATTAAATGTTGATGTGATCTTGATATGACGGCTGTTCTTGGGAATTCGAATTCCAATTCATAGCGCCACATCAAATATAAATATTTGATTGTGAGAACCCGTCGGTTACCCTTTATTAGTTTTAACGTTCTGTTTAACTAGGAGGAGCCAGCGGCCTATTGTGGACAGGTTTTCACCCCTAGTGGTGGAGGCCTGGCGGTTTGCTCCCGCTTTCCCTTTTTCTATTGGACTCATGCTTAACTGCCGTGAGCAGCCTTTAAATTTGTAGTCCACCTCCTAAGGGAGGTGGGCGTAGAAAAAAATCTCACACTGGGTCTGTGGGATTTTTCGGGCAAGGTTAGCACCAATCGATGACAGGAAGCTATTACATTCAGTTGCTGTTTTAAGGTCTGTTGCTGATGTATAACCATCCTTGGAGATTTTGTCTTGTTATGTAAATGTTGTTTACCTATTGGAATGTTAGAGATCGCTCTCCATGTGCTTTTCATGTTGCCTTTTGCTTCTTTGAATCTATTCCCATAATAGGAATGCTTTGCTCTTCTTATTATACTGGTAAGTAATGACGAGTACCTCTCCAAGATGACCTAGACAAACTGAACGAATGGTCCAACAAATGGCTGTTAAAGTTCAACCCGAGTAAATGCAAAGTAATGAAACTAGGAAGTAGAAACAGGAGGCCAGACACAGGATACAGAATAGGAGATGAAGTAGTTAATGAAAGGGACAGAGAGAAAGATCTAGGAGTTGATATCACACCAAACTTGTTTCCTGAAGCCCACGTAAAAAGAATTAAGAATGCGGCTTATGCGAGGTTGGCTAACATCAGAACAGCCTTCAGGAACCTGTGTAAGGAATCATTCAGAATCTTGTATACCACATACATAAGACCAATCCTGGAGTATGCGGCCCCAACATAGAGCCCGTACCTTGTCAAGCACAAGACGAAGCGGGAAAGGGTTCAAAGGTATGCCACTAGACTAGTCCCAGAATTAAGAGGCATGAGTTACGAGGAAAGGCTGCGGGAAATGCACCTTACGACACTGGAAGACAGAAGAGTAAGGGGAGACATGATCACTACCTACAAAATCCTCAGGGGGATCGACCGGGTAGACAAGGATAAACTATTCAACACTGGTGGGACGCGAACAAGGGGACACAGGTGGAAACTGGGTACCCACATGAGCCACAGGGACATTAGAAAGAACTAATGTCTTTTCAGTGTCAGAGTAGTTAACAGATGGAATGTATTTGGCAGTGATGTGGTGGAGGCTGAATCCATAGACACTTTTAAATGTAGATATGATAGAGCCCAGTAGGCTCAGGAATTTGTACACCAGTTGATTGACAGTTGAGAGGCAGGACCAAAGAGCCAAAGCTCAACCCCCGCAAGCACAAATAGGTGAGTACACACACACAGCAACTCAAGGAAATCAAGGGAAGGGAATCAATTCTCAAGGGAATTGATAGGGTAGATAAAGACAGGCTATTTAACACAAGGGGCACACGCACTAGGGGACACAGGTGGAAACTGAGTGCCCAAATGAGCCACATAGATATTAGAAAGAACTTTTTTAGTGTCAGAGTGGTTGACAAATGGAATGCATTAGGAAGTGATATGGTGGAGGCTGACTCCATACACAGTTTCAAGTGAAGATATGATAGAGCCGAATAGGCTCAGAAACCTGTACACCTGTTGACTGACGGTTGAGAGGTGGAACCAAAGAGCCAGTGCTCAACCCCCGCATGTACAATTAGGTGAGTACAGCCACACACACACAGCCACACACACACACACACACACACATACACACACACACACACACACACACACACACACACACACACAGATATACTATATACCGTGGATACTAAAAGAAGCAGCGCAGGCCCTCAGCGTGCCTCTGGCAATGATCTTTAATGACTCAATTATGTCGGGAGAATTGCCCAGTTGCTGGAAGAAGGCAAATGTCGTGCCGATCTTCAAGAAAGGTGATAGGGAGGAGGAACTTAACTATAGACCTGTATCACTGACAAGCATCCCCTGTAAAATACTGGAAAGAATAATTAGGCTACGGCTGGTTGCACACCTGGAGAACATTAGGTTTGTGAACAAACATCAACATGGGTTCTGGACAGGGAAATCGTGCCTAACAAACCTTCTGGAATTCTATGATAAAATAACGAGGATAAGACAGGTCAGAGATGGTTGGGCAGACTGTATATTTCTGGATTGCCAAAAAGCCTTTGATACAGTACCGCACATGAGACTGCTGTTCAAGCTCGAGAGGCAGGCGGGGATGGGGGGAAAGGTCCTACCATGGATAAGGAACTACCTAATAGGAAGGAGCCAAAGAGTTACGGTAAGGGGGGAGAAGTCGGACTGGCGAACAGTAACAAGTGGAGTACCACAAGGATCGGTGCTGGGACCAATTCTATTTCTTGTATATGTTAACGACACGTTTACAGGCGTAGAGTCCTACATGTCGATGTTTGCGCATGACGCAAAGTTGATGAGAAGAGTTGTGACAGATGAGGATTGCAGGGTCCTCCAAGAGGACCTGAACAGGTTGCAGAGATGGTCAGAGAAATGGCTACTGGAATTCAACACGAGCAAATGTAAAGTTATGGAAATGGGACTAGGAGATAGGAGATCAAAGGGACAGTACACAATGAAGGGGAACAGCCTACCTGTGACGACGCGCGAAAGAGACCTGGGTGTGAACTAACACCTAATCTTTCTCTTGAGGCACATATTAATAGAATAACGACAGCAGTGTACTCAACACTGGCAAAAGTTAGAACATTATTCAGAAACCTAAGTAAGGAGGCATTTAGGGCGCTTTACACTGCCTACGTGAGGCCAGTCTTAGAGTATGCTGCCTCATCATGGAGTCCCCATCTAAAGAAGCATATAATGAAACTGGAAAAGGTTCAGAGGTTTGCAACGAGACTCGTGCCAGAGCTACGAGGGATGGGCTATGAGGAGCGCCTGATGGAACTGTGCCTTACGACACTAGAAAGAAGGGAGAGGGGGGACATGATAGGAACGTATAAAATACTCAGAGGGATTGACAGAGTGGACATAGACGAAATGTTCACACGGAATAGTAACAGAACGAAGGGACATGGATGGAAGCTTGAAACTCAGATGAGTCACAGAGATGTTAGGAAGTTTTCTTTTAGCGTGAGAGTAGTGGGAAAATGGAATGCACTTCAGGAATAGGTTGTGGAAGCAAATACTATTCATAATTTTAAAACCAGGTATGATAGGGAAATGGGACAGGAGTCATTACTGTAAACAACCGATGCTCGAAAGGCGGGATCCAAGAGTCAATGCTCGATCCTGCAGACACAACTAGGTGAGTACACACACACATACAGGAGTGTGTGTGTGTGTGAGTTTGGGAGCCGGTGGCCGAGCGGACAGCACGCTAGGCACGTGACCCTGTGGTTCCGGGTTCGATCCCGGGCGGCGGCGAGAAACGATGGGCAGAGTTTCTTTCACCCTATGCCCGTGTTACCTAGCAGTAAATAGGTACCTGGGATTTAGTCAGCTGTCACGGGCTGCTTCCTGGGGGTGTGTGTGTGGTGTGGAAAAAAATAGTAGTTAGTAACAGTTGATTGACAGTTGAGAAGCGGGCCGAAAGAGCGGAGCTCAACCCCCGCAAGCACAACTAGGTGAATACAAGTATGTGAATACACACACACACAGGCACACGTGCTGTGCCACCAGGCCACCAGACTCGTCCCTGAACTGAGAGGAATGAGCTACGAGGAAAGGCTTAAGGAGCTGAACCTCACATCCCTGGAAAACAGAATAGTAAGGGGAGACATGATAACCACCTACAAAATTCTCAGGGGAATTAACAGGGTGGACAAAAACAAACTCTTCAGCACGGGTGGGACACGAACAAGGAGACACAGGTGGAAACCTAGTACCCAGATGAGCCACAGAGACGTTAGAAAGAATTTTTTCAGTGTCAGAGTAGTTAATAAATGGAATGCACTAGGAAGTGATGTGGTGGAGGCTGACTCCATACACAGTTTCAAATGTAGATATGATAGAGCCCAGTAGGCTCAGGAATCTGTACACAAGTTGATTGACAGTTGAGAGGTGGGACCAAAGAGACAAAGCTCAACCCCCGCAAGCACAATTAGGTGAGTACACCCTCTCTCCCTCTATCCCTCACCATAACCCCTCCAAAACATATACACACAGGCTACCACCAACTCATCACCTCAAGACATTGAGTCACCAACCCTTCTCAAACAGCCCACACACACACACGTGTATCACTCGTGCGTGCGAGTGTGCGTGCGGACCAAAGAGCCAGAGATCAACCCCCGAAAACACAACTAGGTGAGTGCAAACAGGATTTGGTACCTAGGTGATAGGTTTGACCATACTAATATCAGCCACCCTCCTCTCCCTCTCCCTTCTCACTCTCTCACTCACACTGTATCACTGCATATATATCTATCTATCTCTCTCTCTCTCTCTCTCTCTCTCTCTCTCTCTCTCTCTCTCTCTCTCTCTCTCTCTCTCTCTCTCTCTCTCTCTCTCTCTCTCTCTCTCTCTCTCTCTCTCTCTCTCTCTCTCTCTCTCTCTCTCTCACTCTCTCTCTCTCTCCTCTCTCCTCTCTCTCTCCTCTCTCTCTCTCCTCTCTCTCTCTCTCTCTCTCTCTCTCTCTCTCTCTCTCTCTCTCTCTCCCTCTCTGTCTGTCTCTCTCTGTCTCTCTGTCTCTCTGTCTCTGTCTCTGTCTCTGTCTCTCTCTGTCTCTCTCTCTCTCTCTCTCTCTCTCTCTCTCTCTCTCTCTCTCTCTCTCTCCTACTCTCTGTCGGAAAATCCGACACCATTTAATAATAATGTAACAAACTAGGCTGTTGTAAGAATTATCCAGAGTGGTTTATCGACAAAAGAGAATGGGAAGCTGAGCCCGCATGGTGACCTGACCCCCAGGGGAATTCGCGGTGGAAATAACCGACGCTTTGTTCATAGCTGCGTATAATGAATCATCCTATAGTATTCAGTAATTTAGAGAAATTAGCCTTTATTCATTTTGTATTAAAATTGTATTGTATAATAGTACTGGGTACAACATCAAGAGTATTCTAATTATTGAGTTTGTCACCATCAGTGACGTCACGAATCAGATCTAACTTGTAAGGCGGAGTGACCGGCGGTCATAGGTCATCAGGGTTGACAGGTCTACTATTTCTCAGTTTTAATAACCATTTTTGTGATCGGGAACAGCTCTGCCGTTAGAGGCTTGTGTAATTTAATTTCAGTAAAATAATTCAACCAGTCTGGATCAATTAAGTACAACAGAGTTTAATTGTTATAACTTAAACCTTGCTAGTAACTTGGTAGAACTTTGACTGACTAGGCGGAAGGATACAATGCTCTGTCTGGGGTAGACCAGACAAGGGAGAGATCAGTGTGGAAACGGGAGCAGCTGGGATAAGAGGTCAAACATCTTACCTCTCCCCGAGACCAGCCCAACATCTAGAGCTGGTCGCCCAAGGTATAGTTGCTATGGTTATGTATAGAAATAGTCTCATTTGCCATTCAAGTCAAGTAGGGAGTGTTAAAGTGACAGGGAGTGAACATATTTAGATTTTGTTTTAGTTTTCTTTTAATAAATTAAGTTAATAATTTGCATTTTTATTGTTTCCATTTGGTTATGTGTAAACTTGTCCTGGTCACGTGGTCCACACGAGGTAAAGTGGATTGGGCGCCGATTCTAACATCGAATCATTCCCATGTAATTAATTCCACACTCAAGTTTCCGAGGTTATAAACTACTAGTGGGGATCAAGCCCCAAGGTTGATTAATTAGCGTGATCGACCCAGACCTCGATCATTGCTCTGTGTTGCTGCTCTGGTGGTGGCAGCGTAGAGGCGACTCTAGGGTTTTGCTCAGAGCCTAGGTCACGTCATACTGGGTGTAGAATCCTAAGTCGGTCAATCATCTTAGGACCACGTGGCGTGGAGTTGGCTTTGGTAAAAGTTTTGGAGTCCCTTGGTAGAGAATAAAAAGTAAGAATACGGGTAGAGGGAGTAGAAGGTAGAGTAAAGAGAGAGGAACCCTAACTCGTGTTACAATAATATCATACAGACAGATAATATTGCTGTGTTGTATAAACAAGTTACCCATAGAAAATGTAAATTGTAGTGGAATTTCCGTCTATAGAAAACGGGATATCATTACCACATACTATTATAAATTTACCACCTATTATGGTGGGAATTATTCTTAAATACATTAGTCTTTGGACTGTACCATCATAAAAACATCTCATATAAATTAACTTAATTATCAGAATTAAAATAGAGTAAATGTGACCCTTCTATCACTTACTGTCATCTGGACAATGTAGGCCAGTAGCGTCAGTGAGGAGGGAGTGGTCAGCATTGTTATTATAATTAGACCAGAGTCGTGGAGCAAATTCGGCTCCTATAAATTCTCTTGGACGAAGTGTTATGGAAGATCAGAGTAGTGATCTGCCATCATCAACACGCTGTCATCAATCTCAAGGGAAGTGTCTTTCCGAAACCCGTTTATCTTTCATTTATGGCCATTAATGTCAGTAGATATAGGGTGTGCCGGTTAGATCACAAATGATCGACTCAAACAAGGTAATTAAGCCCAGGTCTTCATGGTTCCTTGTACAGTGTTTTCTCTGATATAGCTGTCATATATTAGGATTCTGGCTTTACAGCTAGCGCCCTTTTGACAGGTCAAGACGAGGAAGCATGCTTTGTGTACCAGTTACTGGGTGATAGAAGCTACCTCACACGAGAGAAAATGTGGTGTCTACATCCTGGTTATATCTGGTGGACTAAGGCCTGCTGTACAATAAGATAAGGAACCTTCTCAATGTATAATATGTAGTCTAATACTGTAGTTTGATTGGCTGCTTATATATATAAATTTAATATAAACCCCCCCCCCCCCTAATGTGTAGAGGATCGATTTGTGAGATTATTGTAGAAATACAGTCAACTTATCATCATACCAATTGCTATCGAAGTATACAAATTAACGTAAATATAAATTCTATATAAATTCATATAAATTAAATAAAAATAAATCTCACAGGTCGGTTACCACACACTCTCTCTCTCTCTCTCTCTCTCTCTCTCTCTCTCTCTCTCTCTCTCTCTCTCTCTCTCTCTCTCTCTCTCTCTCTCTCTCTCTCCTACTCTCTCTCTCTCTCTTACTCTCTCTCTCCTACTCTCTCTCTCCTACTCTCTCTCTCCTACTCCCTCTCTCCCTCTCTCTCCCTCTCTCTTCCTCTCCCCCTCTCTCTCTCTCTCTCTCTCTCTCTCTCTCTCTCTCTCTCTCTCTCTCTCTCTCTCTCTCTCTCTCTCTCTCTCTCTCTCTCTCTCCTACTCTCTCTCTCTCTCTCCTACTCTCTCTCTCTCTCTCCTACTCTCTCTCTCTCTCTCTCTCTCTCTCTCTCTCTCTCTCTCTCTCTCTCTCTCTCTCTCTCTCTCTCTCTCTCTCTCTCTCTCTCTCTCTCTCTCTCTCTCTCTCTCTCTCTCTCTCTCTCTCTCTCTCTCTTGCTCTCCCATCTCCCTCCCTCCATCTCCTCTCCTTTTCACTCAACCTCTTGTTCCATCTCTCACCTTGGCCCCCATGAACTCCCCTCTCTTGCTTCTCTAGATCTCACCCTCTTTCTCACCCCCCTTCTCTCTCAACCCCCCTCTCTCATTCTCTCTCTCTTATACCCCCCCTCTCTCTCTCTCTCTCTCTCTCTCTCTCTCTCTCTCTCTCTCTCTCTCTCTCTCTCTCTCTCTCTCTCTCTCTCTCTCTCTCTCTCTCTCTCTCTCTCTCTCTCTCTCTCTCTCTCTCTCTCTCTCTCTCTCTCTATCTATCTATCTATCTCTCCCTCTCTCTCTCTCTCTCTCTCTCTCTCCCTATCTCTCTCTCTCTCTCTCTCTCTCTCTCTCTCTCTCTCTCTCTCTCTCTCTCTCTCTCTCTCTCTCTCTCTCTCTCTCTCTCTCTCTCTCTCTCTCTCTCTCTCTCTCTCTCTCTCTCTCTGCCCCCCCCTTCTGGCCAACCCTATCAAGATATAGAAAGAACAGGGACAAACATGGCAGCGAGGACTTCCAAGGGAACAGGAAAAAGTCAATGCGACCAAATGAAGGAAGCTTTTTCCCGGGATTTGGAGGATATCAGAAGAGAGATGAAGGAAATGAATAATACAATAAGCAACCTGCAAAGCGAGCTGACAGCAGCAAAGGAGGAGATTAAAACCCTTAAAGAGAACCATACTGAGACGGAGGCTCAGATAATCATTCAAAGAGAAGATGAAAATAATACATTGGAAGGGACTGCCATAGTACAAGCAACATTTGCAGAAATGCTAAAAGAGAACAAGGAAGTATTGTCCACAGTGAGGGAGGTAGCCATGGAAGCAGCCACTTCACAGGAAGCAGCAAAGCCCTCTAGTCAGCTGCTGGAAAGAAAAATATCAGTTGTAGCTGTGGGTATTGAAGATCAGGAAGGCTCTAATAGGACAGAATGGAACGATAAGGACAGAGAAGCAACAATTGAAATACTAAGGAGGCTAGAGATGGAAGGGACTGAACATAAAATTGAGAAGGTTTTCAGGATGGGCTGGTACAACAAGGACAGAAACCGTGTGATAATGATAGTGTTTGCAAACGAGGTTGCAAAGGAGAAGATTCTAACAAGGAAGAGCCACCTGCAGTATGTGGAAGAATTAAAAAAAGTATTCCTCCAGGGGGACATTACGAGGGAGGAGAGAGCCATGACTGCAGAAGCAAGGAAGAAGTGCAGGGCGAGAGGAGAAAGCCAGGAAAACACAGGTCCCAACACAACATCTCCAGAGGTGAGGGAGGAACCCACAACCAGCAACCCAGTAACACCAGAGGGAAGGGCAACTCCACCACCCTCCTTTGCATAGAAACCTCCCCCTACCCTGAACCCTCCCTGCCCCCACTCAAATGTTCAGTCAACTCTCCCTACCCTCCCCCACCCCATCCCACCCTGCTACCCCTCTTCTACTCCCACCAAGTTCCCCTTTCCCCCCTTTCCCCCACTGTCCTCCCTCCCCCTTCATCCCATACCCTCTCTGTCTCCCCTTCACTAGATCCCCACCCCTCACTCCAGTATCCTCTGAGACCCCATCCTACATCTCACACCCATGGAACAGCTTCCCCCATCAGCAGAACGCTCACCAAGAAGGGAACATGAGAAGGGACAGAAGAAAGTGAGTCTCAAGGCAATGTACACTAACATAGATGGGATTACAAATAAAACAAATGAACTTGGAGAATGGGTACTTGAAAAAAAAAAACAGACATAATAGCACTCACAGAAACAAAGCTAACGAAAACCATAACAAATGCAGTGTTTCTACAGGACTACTGTGTTGTGAGGAAAGAGGGAGAAGGAAGAAGATATGGTGGTGTAGCTCTGCTGGTAAGAAAAGGCTAGGATTTTGAGGAGATGGGTATTCAGGGCTGTGAAGGTTTCAGTGACTATATAACAGGTTCCATAGCAACTGGAGGACAAAAAATTAAAGTCGCAGTCGTATATAACCCACCACCAAATGACAGAAGTCCCAGACAGGAATATGACAGAAACAACATGGCCATCATTAACATAATAGAGAAAAAAGTGTCTCTCACTAGTACGAATGGATCTGGACTACTAATCATGGGGGACCTCAACCACGGAAAGATAAATTGGGAGAACAGAGACCAGCATGGAGAGCTAAGATACATGGAGAGATACATGGAGAGCTAAGCTGCTGGACATAGCAACAAGAAACTTTCTAAGTCAACACTTCAAGGAACTGACAAGAATGACAGGAGAGGATGAACCTGTTATGCTTGATCTGATATTTACCCTCAATAAGTGGGATATAAGGGAAGTTAAGATGGAAGCCCCCTTGGGAATGAGTGATCACAGTGTATTGATCTTTGAGCACTTGGTGGAGCTAGGATTTATCTCCCCCCAAAAAGAACTAGAAAACAAAAGGCTGGCATACCGAAAGGAGAATTATGCGGTGATAAGAAGTTTCTTAAGGGATATACCAAGGGACACAAACCTCAGAGCTATGTCTGTACAAGACATGATGGACTATGTCACCTAAAAGTGTCAGGAGGCAGTAAACAGATTTATCCCGGCCCAAAGGGAAAAATCCGAGAAGCAAAAGAAGAATCCATGCTCTAACAGGGCATGTATGGAAGCAAAGGAACTGAACAAAAGGGCGTGGAGGAACTTTCGAAATAACAGAACACCAGAAAGCAGAGAGAGAGAGAGAGAGATACCAGAGAACCAGGAATGAGTATGTTAGTGTGAGAAGGGAAGCAGAGAAAAATTATGAAAATGATATAGCAAGCAAAGCCAAGACCGATCCAAAGCTACTCCACAGTAACACCAGGAGGAAAACAACAGTGAAAGAATAGGTAATGAAACTTAGAACAGGCGAGGACAGGTATACATAGAATGACAAAGAGTTGTTATGAAGAACTCAACAAGAGGGTTCCAGGAGGTCTTCACATTAGAACTTGGTGAGATCACTGCGCTAGAAGAGGGGGCAGTAAACCAGGCGGCCTATGAAGGGTTCGAAATTACGAGAGATGAGGTCAGGAGACACATGTTGGATCTGGATGTGAGAAAGGCTGTTGGTCCAGACGGGATCTCACCATGGGTATTGAAAGAGTGTGCAGAGGCACTCAGCTTGCAACTCTCCATAGTGTATAGTAGGTCACTGGAGACGGGAGACCTACCAGAAATATGGAAGGCGGCTAATGTGGTCCTAATATACAAAAAGGGTGACAGGCAAGAGGCACTGAACTACAGGCCAATGTCCTTGACTTGTATACAATGCAAAGTGATGGAGAAGATCGTGAGATAAAATCTAGTAACACATCTGGAGAGAAGGGACTTCGTGACAAATTGCCAACATGGGTTCAGGGGGGGTAAATCTTGCCTTACTGGCTTAACAGAATTCTACGATCAGGTGACAAAGATTAAGCAAGAAAGAGAAGGCTGGGCGAACTGCATTTTTCTGGACTGTCAGAAAGCCTTTGTCACAGTACCCCATAAGAGGCTGGTACATAAGCTGGAGAAACAGGCAGGAGTAACTGGTAAAGTGCCCCAGAGGATAAGGGAATACCTAAGCAATAGGAAGCAAAGAGTTACAGTGAGGGGTGAGACCTCAGATTGGCGTGAAGTCACCAGTGTAGTCCCATAGGGCTCTGTTCTCGGTCCTATCCTGTTTCTGATATATGTAAAGGATCTCCCAGAGGGTAGAGACTCATTCCTCTCAATGTTTGCTGACGATGCCAAAATTATGAGAAGGATTATGACAGAGGAGGACAGCTTGAGGCTTCAAGAAGACCTAGACAAACTAGAGGAATGGTCGAACAAATGGTTGTTAGAGGCTAACCGAAGCAAATGTAATGAAGATAGGTGTAGGGAGCTGGAGGCCAGTTACAAGGTATCATTTGGGAGATGAAATACTTCAAGAGTCAGAGAGAGAGAGAGAGAGACCTGGGGGTTGATATCACGCCAGACCTGACCCCTGAAGCCCATATCAAGAGGATAACATCAGCAGCATATGTCAGGTTGGCTAACATAAGAACGGCATTTAGACACTTGTGTAAAGAATCATTCAGAACTTTGTATACCACATATGTCAGGCCAATCCTGGAGTATGCAGCCCCAGCATGGAGTCCATATTTAGTCAAGCATAATTCTAAACTGGAAAAAGTTCAAAGGTTTGCCGCCAGACTAGTTTCCCGACTGAGAGGTATGAGCTACGAGGAAAGACTACTGGAATTAAACTTCACGTCGCTAGGAGACAGAAGAGTTAGGGGGGGGATATGATCACCACATACAAGATTCTCAGAGGAATTGACAGGGTAGATAAAGACAGGTTATTTAACACAATGGGCACACGCACTAGGTGACACACCAGTCACCAGTGGAGTCCCACAGGGCTCTGAAGTCGGTACTATCTTGTTTTTTATATTTGTAAATGATCTCCGGGAGGGTATAGATTCATTTCTCTCAATGTTTGCGGACGATGCCAAAATTATGAGAAGGATTAAGACAGAAGAGGACTGTTTGGGGCTTCAAGAAGACCTAGACAAACTGAAGGAATGGTCGAACAAATGGTTGTTAGAGTTTAACCCAACCAAATGTAATGTAATGAAGATAGGTGTAGGGAGCAGGAGGTCAGACACAAGGTATCATCTGGGAGAGGAAATTCTTCAGGAGTCAGAGAAAGAAAAAGACTAGGGAGCTGATATCACGCCAGACCTGTCTCCTGCAGCCCATATCAAGAGGATAACATCAGCGACATATGCCAGGCTGGCCAACATACGAACGGCATTCAGAAACTTGTGTAAAGAATCATTCAGAACTTTGTATACCACATATGTCAGGCCAATCCTGGAGTATGCAGCCCCAGCATGGAGTCCATATCTAGTCAAGGATAAGACTAAACTGGAAAAGGTTCAGAGGTTTGCCACCAGACTAGTGCCCGAGCTGAGAGGTATGAGCTACGAGGAGAGACTACGGTAATTAAACCTCACTTCGCTGGAAGACAGAAGAGTTAGGGGTGACATGATCACCACATTCAAGATTCTGAAGGGAATTGATAGGGTAGATAAAGACTGGCTATTTAACACAAGGGGCACACGCACTAGGGGGACACAGGTGGAAACTGAGCGCCCAAATGAGCCACAGAGATATTAGAAAGAACTTTTTAGTGTCAGAGTGGTTGACAAATGGAATGCATTAGGAGGTGATGTGGTGGAGGTTGACTCCATACACAGTTTCAAGTGTAGATATGATAGAGCCCAATAGGCTCAGGAATATGTACACCTGTTGATTGACGGTTGAGAGGCGGGACCAAAGAGCCAGAGCTCAACCCCCGTAAACACAACTAGGTGAGTACACAGGTGGAAACTGTGTGCCCAAATGAGCCATAGAGACGTTAGAATTTTTTTTCGTGTCAGAGTGGTTGACAAATGGAATGCATTAGGCAGTGATGTGGTGGAGGCTGTCTCCATACACAGTTTCAAGTGTAGATATGATATAATCCAATAGGCTCAGGAACCTGTACACCAGTTGAGAGGGAAGACCAAAGAGCAAGAGCTCAACTCCCACAAGCATAAATAGGTGAGTACAAATAGATGAGTACACATACACACTTAGCTGTACTCAGATATGCTCACCTGGTTGTACTCACCTAGATGTACTCATCTAATTGTACTCACCAAATTGTACCAACTTAATTAGCTGTATTCACCTAGCTCTACTCACCTAACTGTACTCACCTAACTGTATACTCACCTACCAATACTACTCTACTTCACTTCACTTGAAGTACTCACCTAGTTTAACTAAGCTACTGGTTTTCACCTACTTTTACTTCTCTAGTGGTACTTGCAATTACTCCTCCATAGCTTGTGTAATTATACTCACCCACATGTATTCACCTAGTTGTGCTCAAGTTGTGCTAACCTACATGTACTCAGAGTAGTCTTAGTCATGTAGTTGTATTCACCTAGCTGTACTCCCTTAGTTACACTCATATATTTTTTTTTTTGAGATATATACAAGAGTTGTTACAATCTTGTACAGCCACTAGTACGCGTAGCGCTTCGGGCAGGTCCCTGGAATACGACCCCCCTGCCGCGAAGAATCGTTTTTTCATCCAAGTACACATTTTACTGTTGAGTTAAACAGAGGCTACAATTAAGGAATTGCACCCAGTAAATCCTCCCCGGCCAGGATACGAACCCATGACATAGCGCTCGCGGAACGCCAGGCGAGTGTCTTACCACTACACCACGGAGACTATGAAGTTTTATTATATATAGTTTTATTACCCTAGTTCTACTCACCTACTTGTACTCCCCCTAGTTGCAGTCATGTAGTTGTACTCACCCATTGGTGCTTAACATAAAAAACCGTATTATTAAATATATATGTTAGCAAATAGTGTTATTTTTTTTATAAATGTTTTGTACACCTTTGTACACCAAAGTAAATAATTTGTACCCTTTCATTCAACTCAGACACAACATTCATAATTAATATTAATGTATGTTGCAAAATGATATAAAAATTAATAAATGTATATGGAAAAAGTTTTAATATATAAAGGGAACAAATCGTGATATATAAGCCAATATAATCTACATGAAAAGAAATAGTAATCTAATATATCTCCGAGTAACTAAATTTTATAAGATTGTTTCCTACAACTATGAAGCAACATTCAAAATGTATATTTGTAATGAACTTCAATTTGACGTTTAAACATGAACAAATGATTTTTGTAACATGTAAAGGAGAAACTAATGTTAGAAAAGATAGCATTTGCCAAATTATATAAAGAAAAGTAGTGAAATATGTGACTAGACCCGCGCGCACCACCTGCCAGGTGGCACTCACGTGAGTGGCACCTGACAAGCGGCACGCGGGTGTCTAGTCACAAGGGGTTTTTGGGGAATTTCCCGGAAGTTTGGCGCGTGTCAGAGGTAATTGGAGCGCGCGGTTCGAGTCCTCGGGGTTTTGGGGAGCATTTTCTGTGTGCTTGGTGTTGTGGATGTATGTGGTAGAGTAAGAAAATAGAAGGATAAGAGTGGAATAAGAGGAAAGAGTAGTTAGATATGTATGTGTGTTTGGCATAGACTTAATCCTGTGTGACGATAATAGTTTGATGATCGTGAGTAGAGGTTGAGGGGATCCAACATAGTGTATATGTTGTTTGGGGAGGGGGAGGGGGGAGGGAGAGGAGAACCCCCATACCTGAGAGGAAAGCCTGGACATCTATTAGCTTTCCCCTACAGGAAGTCGTAAGTGGGAGAGGAGGGTAAGAGAGCGAGAGAGCACCCTCTAAGGAAGTGGGCCATTCCCTTAAAGGGTTTTCGTTGTCTTAAGACCAGACTTGGAGCTGTTCATCCCACGGCGGGTCCCCATACACTGCGTTTCCGTTAAGGAGGAGCGAGGTACATACGACAGACCCACACCTGTCAGCCATCAATCACTTCTCATTTGACCCGGGGCATTTCACTCCCCTCACACACAAACGCCCCGTCAGTTCCCTGCGAGACTTCACTCGACATACAGCTCCATGTCATGGAAAGGCGAAGCTCTACAGCCTGCATGAAATGCGGAGTGTTTTATATTCCATCAGCAAATCAACTGTGTCGGCTGCAATGCGCAAGCTGTGAAAAACCGCCCCTAGGACATTACAACATCAAATGCAAGCGATGTCAGCAGATTTTCTGTGATAACCGTGAGTGTTATTCATATTTAATATTCCACAGTTCATTTTATGGCATCCACAGGTGAAATATCGTGTGTAAACTACTATAGTGTGAGAATATTTACTCATTCGGGCTATTACATTCCACAGTTAAATATGTTCTTTCCAATTTCAGTTTACAAAACCGTGAGGTGTCCTTATTGCTCACCTGCCCCACGAGGAGGACATCGCTGGAATGAAACTTCACATAAACGTAGGTAGCATATAAAATATACTTCTCGTATCTGTATTTCATCCACTTGCAAGCGAACACACATGCATAATAAACATATTTTTTTCCCCATTCACCCATGCTGAATATCATTTTGTTCCATTTCAGGTTATAATCCATACCTCAATCGACGGAGGGAACAGATCGACGCCATCGAGCCTATACCCCATTCCTCCCACACGGGGCTAAGGAGAGCAGATCTCACGCGCGGGCACCCCCCGCCCCTTCATCAAGGTCAGCCACCCCGTCGGATAGGGGGTTACGAGACCATATCTCATCCTGTTAACACGATGTTACGAATTCATACCCACTCACCTGCTCAACCCCTTCACCATGACATAAGTAAGTTAATACTGTCTGATTTCAGTCTATTTCCTAAACATATTAATTCCCACTAGTCTGTTCCCTAACCTCATAATATATATATATATATATATATATATATATATATATATATATATATATATATATATATATATATATATATATATATATATATATATATATATATATATATATGCTTTCTAGAGATAATATGTTTTTCTTTTTTTTTACAGACGACACACCGCTGTGCATAGATTTGACATCCAGCAGCAGCAGCAGCAGTGGCTGTGAGACTGACACAGCAGGGCAGACAGTGCCCACTTCCGGCTCTCACAGGGAGGGGAGGACTCATTCACGCGCTCACTCAACCCCCCGTTCCTCCCCCAGCCCCATACCCCAATCAGTCAGTGACAGCAGCGGCAGCAACAGCATCAGCAGCAACAGCATCATCAGCAGCAGCAGCAGTGGTGAGAACAGTACCATTTTCATCACAGACAGTGACTCAGACGACCTTGACGCGTCAGCGTCTGTCAATTCTGACTGCTTACCACCGTCTGGCGTAATAGCTGACCCTGCGGTCTCACCCATTCATGTCGGAGGGGCAGGGCTATCACCACCCCCCACCCCTCCTACCCCTCCCCCATCACCACCGCCGCCTCTCTCTCCATCTCCCCCACCTGCCCTAGAAATTCAACCTCAGCTGCTGGATCGAATTGATAACTTTAACGGCAGTTATGTCCGGCTTTCATTCTCCATACCAGATCATGTTAACACCTCCCCGGGACTCTATCTGAGAACATACCGGGATTTTTTCATTAATGAGATACGCGCCCTTTTCTCTCCACAACACCCATCCCTCCTAATTTACCCAGACATCACTCTAAGTGTGCGAAATTTAAATGTACAACAAGACGAGGAGGATAATCTATTGGATCCTATAAATAACGAGGGCTTCCCCATACGAGGTGAGGGGCGAAGAATTACTCTAGAGGAAGTAGAAACTCTTATTGATTTTTGGGCTGACGAATTGACAGGGAAAATATCCCAGTACCTGGAAGCGAGGGAAGGGTCCAATGTCTTGGTTGAGCGGCTCACCGGGTTTTACATTAACTGTGGTCAGATTGAACACCCGATAAGATTAGGCTCGCATGTAGACTATCCTGAAGGCTTGCGTGGGAAAAAAATGGTTTTCAATCCAGAGGCAGAGGCTGATATTTGCCTTATGCAGTGTGTTGCTGCTTATAAATGTTTAGCTAAGGGGATGCACCTAGATAATATTCGCGCTAGATCTGTGAATGCTAGCTGCTGTCTCAGACACATGAATTGGCCAGCAGATGTCAATTCTGCAGTGACGTTTGAGGATATTCACAAGGTAGAGAAAATGAATAAAGTCAGTATATTCATCTATTCACTAGAAAGAGATGAAAATGCTAGACGACAACAACGACACTACATTACACTAGCTAGGAAGGGAAGAGGCGTGCTATCTGCACGCCTCTTCGACAACAACGACACTACATTACACTAGCTAGGAAGGGAAGAGGCGGATATACAGATGTCATACCATTGCTGATGTTGGAAGCTCAACACTTAGTATTAATTAAGGATTTTAACCAATATGTACGTAATATGCGAGGTCATGGAGATCTAATCCCAAGTCATCACCGCTTCTGTCATTGTTGTTTGATATCACTCCCAGCAGATAGCATGCAGAGTCAGTCATGAAAGTACATGCAAAGTACATCAGACTCTCAAATTCTATCCACCAGAGAGGAAGATTACTTTCCGTAACTATGGACGGGGATATGGTCCTAGTCACATGTGCTTTTATGACTTTGAGTGCATGTTAGACCGCTCGAACCCTAAGGGATTGATAGAATCACGTCACAACGCAGTGGCTTATGCGTACATCATCATTGACAGACAGATGAATATTGTTGAGAAAGATACTTATTTGGGTAAAGATGCGGTCAATCACTTTGTAACCACGCTAGAAGTATCATGGGCTAGAATCAAGAAGGGGTTAGTATCCTATGAACTTCACATGTCTCAGCAACAGCAGGCACTATTTGAGACAAAAACAGCCTGTGAACTCTGTGATGTACCTTTTAACGGAGAAGATGTAATCAAAGTCCGTCATCACGACCACACAGTAAGATTCCACAATTATCAAGCAGCTTACTGTGATAGATGTAATTTGCAATGTATAAATTCATACAAGTTCCTATACACTTTTTCACACAACGCTTCCTATGATTTAGGAGTAATCCTAAACGAGATGAGAGATAGACCAGGAAGTGAAATAGATATATTAGCTAAGGATGGATTTAAATTTATGAAAGTTGATGTGAACAACTTAAGATTTTTGGATAGTTTAGCCCTTCTCAACGGCTCGCTAGGAAGAATAGCCAAGGATCATATTGATAGTGGGAAACCTACCACATTCACTTTGGCTATGTTAAAAGGGGTAAATAAAGCGGCCATCCCAAAACTGTTGACGGGTAAACAATCATTCTGCTATGATTATTTATCCTCTATGTCTGTGTTAGATGAACCACAACTCCCTTCTCGTGATAAGTTTTACAATACACTAAAAGACGAAGAGTTGTCAGAAACAGATTATAAACAAGCCTTAGAAATTTTTGATTTGGCTAAATGTCGCAACATAGGGGAGTATCTGCTCCTTTACCTCAAAGTGGACACAGGTTTGCTAGCTGATGTGTTCACAGTCTGGCGAGACACCATGCTTGCTCTCTACAAATTAGACATTTCACATTACATTTCTTTACCCTCATTTGCTTGGGATGCGTTCTTGCTTAAATCGAAAGTTCAACTTGATGTTGTGTCAGACCCATTGTTATATGATTTACTTCGTCGGAATCTCCGAGGTGGGTTCACCAGTGTGACGAGACAGTACACGAATGTGGAGAACCAGCACACAGGCTTAGATCTAGGGGAAGATAGTAGCTACATCATTTACTTAGATTTTAATAGTCTTTACGGGGCATGTATGACTGAACTGCTCCCTCGTGGTGGGATTCGGAAACTGACAAACGATGAGCGTGACGTACTGCTGGAGCAAGGCTTGGAAAATATCCCATGTGACGGGTCCAAGGGATATTGGGTGTTGTGTGATACACTGCAGGGCCGACCTGAGGTAGCTAGGTATACAGATGAACTGCCCCTAGTTCTTTCACATACGTGCATTACTGAGGAACACATTTCACCCTACAGTAAGAATATTCTTACAGAAGAAAGTCGTGGACTGCCTAAAAACAACACTAAATTAATTGCTTCTCACCTTCCTCAGAAAGACTACCTCGTTAGTCTGGACTTGTTACAGTTACTCATGCGCATTGGATTAGAAGTAGCTAAAGTTCATGACATCTACGAATTCGAGGAGGAGAGTTACCTTAAAGACTTCATTGAAACCAATGTTCGTGAACGTGCCAGTACCAAATGCGCGATAAAAAAAAGGCTTTCAAACTCGTATCAAACTCTATATATGGAAAGAGTCTCACAGATGTATCTAAATATGGGAACAAACACTATTTGGTCACAGATCGTAGTCATTTCCTGAAACATGCTCGAAACCCATTCTTCAAGCGGAGTCTTTTGTTAAGTAAGGATCGTGTGATATGTACTATCAAGCAGAAGTCTCTCCTAGTCAACACTCCTACGTATCTGGGTTATCATATACTTCAAATTGCTAAGAGGCGACTCTATGAGTTCTGGTATGATGTTGTCAAACCTGTGTATGGGGATAAAGCGAGTCTGTTATATACAGACACAGACTCTTTCATCATTAAACTGGACTGTCAGGATGTGTTTGAAGAGTTGAATAAGTCTCCTCTCTTCGACTGTATGGATTTTAGTAATTTTAATGACACACATCCATCCTACTCTAAAGCGCGAGAAGGTGAACTAGGATTGCTCAAGTCTGAAATAGGCTCTAAGATTATTAACCAGTTAATTGCTCTCAGACCTAAAACATATTCGTTCACCACTCATGATGGGGAGCACACTTGCAAGTGTAAGGGCGTACCATACCATCTACAAGAGAAACTCTCACATGACTCGTTTCAACACACTCTTGAAACAAACACTTCAATCAGGTATGTGTCGAGATCTATACGCAACGTGCAAGGAAAGATTTGTACATGTCGCAGTACCTGCAGAGGATTGTCAGCATTTGACGATAAATGCTACATTTTAAGCCCCACACAGTCCCTAGCGTATGGTCATCCTGATATTCCCAATAACAATGATGATGAGATGGATGTAGTAGTGAGAGAGGAGGAGATGGAAGAAGTGATTATGGAGGAGGAGGAAGTAGAGCAAGCACAGAGACTCTACCCAATATTCCGTCCCTGGAGCAAACGCGATGCTACAGCTCAGAAACTATTCAACCCTCGCTAGATTTTATGTTGTACAATTGTTAGGTAGTATTAAGATGGATGCCCCATATGACTAGAACTTTTATACTAATGAATAGGATGTTTAATATTATTGTTTGTGAACTATAAGAACTACGATTAGTTTTAAAAAAGGATGTTTAATATTATTGTTTGTGAACTGTAAGAACTATGTTTAGTTTAAAAAAAAATGTTGTTGCTGTACACAAAATATGTGAATAAACACCTGTAAATGACTATGTTTGTATAAATACCACCTCAGTTCCTTAGTTTTTAGCAGTCTTAACGAAGCATTAATCATGGACAGTTCCTATGATATAATCCATGCGGAACATCTAGATATTTTCAGAGAACCATCTCGTGTTATTATTGCTGGTTATTCAAACAGCGGAAAATCCTACTTGTGCAGTAAACTTGTAAGGAAGTATCAACACAAGTTCTCCTCAATAATCATATGCGGAGGAGGTTACTCTGAATTACGATCAGATCCACAAATTAAAGGGAAGCTGATCGAGCATTCAACCATTATTGATCCAGTGGAAGAGCGAGTAGATAATGACTCGCATATCTTAGTAATCTATGATGACCTTTTTACAGAGTCTGCGAATTCCAAAATCGTATCAAACATGTTTACTAGGGGCAGACATTTCACGGTTTCCGTCATATTGATTACTCAAAATATATTTTTTCCTGGTAAATATTCTAGGAATATTAGTTTAAATGCTTCTCATTTCATATTGGTTAAATCACGAGACCTGTTACAAATTGAAACACTCGGACGACAAATATTTGGGAAAGTGGATTCAAAGAAATTTGTAGAGTTATATAAGCAAGTTATTAGCCAGCCCTACGGCTATTTGCTAGTAGATCTGGGCTCGAACACTCCATCTACGATAACATTACGCGGTAATATTGTTCACGAACCGCCCTATGAGATAGTTTACCAATGGTGAGCAAGAAAGATGTACTTTCGAGTACAAGATGTAGAGTATATAGATGTAACGAGTATATAACGACCCCTCATCTAGCGGGGGGCTTGGAGGGGTACAGAGATTGTATAAGGCCGCCAAATTAATTAACTCTAGTATAACTCTAGCCGATGTTAAGGACTATCTGAAAAGCTCTGACTCCTATACGTTGCATTATTTACAACCACATAAATTCCCTCGGCGTCGGGTGTTAAGCCCTAAACCACGACTATTTCAAGCTATAGACTTGGCCGAGATGAGTTTATTGGACAAACATAATGATGGAGTGAAATATTTACTCGTATGTGTAGATATTTTCTCCAGGTATGCCCAAGTAGTGCCCCTACGCGCCAAGGATGGGAAAAGCACCAGTGAAGCTCTAGCTTTAATTCTAGATTCACCTCATTCTCAGGGAGTGCGGAAAATTAATTCTGATCGAGGTGGAGAATTTTATAACGCCACTATGAAAAAAATGCTGGCAGCAAGGAAAGTACAGTTATATAGTGTATTTTTTCAGGAGACTAAAGCTTCAATCGCTGAGCGGTTCATACGTACTTTAAAAGGTAAACTTTACAAGTTTATGACGGCGCGCAACACTTTAAAATACATGCAGGCTCTACCAGATATTGTGAAAACATATAATTTAACCCCACACAGAGGATTGAAGGGGAAGTCACCTGCGGAGGTGCACGCTCTATCCTCGCCCAGCGAACACGCCAAACAATTTGATTTAATGTATAAAAGCCCGAGCAAATCAAAGAGAGCTGTCATTCCTCGATTGAGTGTTGGTGATACAATACGCATCACTCTATCTGATCGCATTTCCAAGTTTAAGAAAGGGTTTAAGCAGCAGAACACCCGCGAGATCTTTACAGTTACACGTATTGATCGGAGACAACACATCCCTTTATACTTTCTAAAAGATCTGAATGGGGAAGAAATTGATGGTGGCTTCTATAAACAAGAATTAACACCAACACATTTGCCTCAAACCTTTAATATTGAGAAGGTATTGGGACAACGCAGAGTCTCTGGCTAACTCCAGTATAAAGTTAGGTACGCAGGTTATGATCGATCATTCGATCAATGGATTGATGCTGCTGAGATATTACATTTATAATGAAGAAGCCCTTAGTTTATAAATACAAGGAATTGATCCAACTATTATCAAAACTTCAGTATTCCTCGAGAAAGCAGTTGATTGAAAAATTGAAGAAACCACATATAAATTGTTTATCAGAAATTTTTAATAACTTTTTAAAAAAAAAATTGCCCGTGCCTGACAAGGTCGTTAAAAAGTTTAAAAAATATAAATTGCTTATTCGGTCACTAGCCTGTAAGAAACCTTCTGTGACAACTAAGAAACAGATATTAACCAGCAAACGAGGAGGCAGTATTTTATCCATTATTTTACCAATAGCAGCTAGTTTAATTACACGGTTGTTCAGTAAGTAAAATGAAAGCCTTTTATCTCGTACCGCGTAAAATAGTGGACAACCGGAAAGCTGCACACAGCCCTGCTTACCCCACTGTGAAAGCGGTTGCTCGTCATCTTACTGTCAAACCACCTCCTCCTCCTCAGCTGCATACCAACCCTTCCATAAAACATTTAATAGATTTGAAGTTGAAAGTGAGAGATCACGAATATGCAAGATCCTTGCTAAACCATTATGATGCTACCGGAATCGTTCGTTGGGATCTGAATGGAAATGTATTGGCTCCAGTATCTGGCATACATATAATTAATGACATTATACATAAAATGACTGTGCTTAAATCTGTTTTTTTACCGGATAAACTCCCCATTGCTCAACTGTTTTTCACACTAACATCTACATCGCGAGATTTATTCCGTAATACTACGGCAAGCAGTCAAGTGTATGAACCTCCATCTGTTAAGAGAAAGGCAACGGTCAAGATTGATCCTCACAGTAAAAGGAACGCTTCCTGGATCATATATTAGCAGGTGAGTGTATATAAATGAGCGTGTAATGTGTAGATGGCTTTACTAGACAAAAAGCAGTCTAAGGAGATAGAGCGATGGACACTCACGTGATATACGCCACCAGCGTATCAGATACGCATTTATTCCCCAATAACATCCCCGCATCTTTCCAAAATCGATTGTTTAACCAGCTAGAATTAGATCCCAGGAGGAGTTATGAAATGTGTCTACAAAAATTACTTCTCCCCACTTCACATTACGTTATTAGGCGTGATAATCCCGAGGCATATATACGTGTAGGCGTTACGTATGAGAAAGTGAGCGAGGGGAAATACATGCATTCAAAGCATTTATTATCATCTGATGTTTTAGCCGGAACTATAAAAGAAATTAATACCACGATTAATACAGAAATAGAAGCCATATTTTCAAGTAATGCTAAACTGAGTTTTTTAGGAAAGTCATTAAAACAATTTTCAGCTAAATATGGAACGCATTTTATTAAATATGATTCTTCCTCCAATCGAAACAAGTTCACTACGGTGATTAGTGATGAGAATATTAGCTCTGCAACGGGGCATAAAAACATCAGTAGAGTTACATTATCATTTGGAACCGCTTTTGAGAAAGTGTTGGGCGTAGTTCCAGAAATAGATTATGACATATTCGCAAAACGTCAGTATGCCTCGAGTGTAGTTAACACATGCCTATTCCCGCCAATGCCTAGAGGAGGAGTTGATATTCTGTGTGTTTATTGCGATAGAATCTCTTCTACTAGATATGGAAACCAGTCTGTAAATATTTTGGATGTAATCTCCCTAAATGGAAGTGATAACAGCAACAATAAAAAACTATATGTGCGTCTTAACACTAACATGATAGACAGCGTCAGCATCACTATTAGGGATCAAGATGGCAACCCAATACATTTTGATGAGCGTGGGTGCACCATAGCAGTCTTGCATGTACGCCCCGTTGCAGGAGGTATATAACACCAATGCTTTCCCGCCACTCCTCATTCGTCTGAAACAAGCGGAGAAATGCGTGTCCACTTTATTCCCCCCTCTGTTGAGGAATTATACATTCTGTTAACCCCTCCTAGAGGTGGTGGGACTGATGATATACGGATTTTCAACAGCAGTAGACGTTATACGCGAGGAGGAGGAATATTTTCCTTTTTAAGCGGGATAGCGCGTCGAGCAGCGCCCTTTATCATGAGGACTCTGGTCCCGGCTGCGCTTAGCTTGGGGCAGAACGTACTAGACGACATTAATAATGACAAACAAACTTTCAAACAATCTCTTAAGAAACGCGGAATTGAAACATTGAAAGGAGTGGGGAAGCAAATGATAGGCGGAAGAGTGCAGAAAAAGAATAAACAAACAAAAAAATTAGTAAACATCAAACGTTTTACTAAAGCGAAATATAATGATGTGTTGTCATAACTTCTTCTCACTCGGTTGGTGTTGTCTAAAGCGCGAACATGGCCGGATATAACGCTCTGGGCCTCCAGGTGCCATTAGAACATTATACAGCTGCTGTTAGTGAAGCCTTTCCTAAAGTATTTTCCCCTCGATTGGTAGAATCAACAATTGCCAGCAGACAAACGGTAGATGTATTACCTGTGAATTCTGGGGTCAATAATAAGTTTACAGACACCTATCTGGAATTCATCATCAAGGGAGTGAATGGCCAACTGGTGGATTTATCATCTATAGCTTTGGAGTTGTCTATTGATCTAACCGAAGAAGATGGAATAACGCCTTTAGGAGACGCTAAAAACTCATCGTTGGTGAATGGATTATCGCAAACTCTATTCAAATCCGCTATTGTGTATTTAAACGAAACAGTAGTTGAAACTAGCTCATTATTCTCATTCTGGTCATACGTAAAGTTATTATCTACGATTTCTGGGTGTAAGGCTAGCCGCTATGATAAACTGTCACAGTTTTTTAACCGAGTCGATCCTGGTAAAATTGAAGCTGGTTATTTCACTAATGCCTCGGCTAGTGAGAAGCAACGGATGACTGATATGAAAACGAGTGGTGTGAATACTTGTTTTAAACTAATGCTGGATGTCACATCCATTAGTGAATACGTTTTGGATAATGTGGACATCCGGGTGCGGCTCGAACTTCAACCTGATAAGTGGCTTATACTCAGCGATAATGAACACGCCAATTTTAAATACAATATCAAGTCTACACGTATATGGGTGGATCGGGTATTGCCATACCCTGAAGGATTAGTAGCCATTAATAAAGCCATGGTGCAGAACAACTCTCCTATTACGTATACTTTTGATAAAACTTTATACAAAACGTATATATTGGGCACAGGTCAGCGCTCTATAACAATGGACCAGCCGTGGGGGATTGTTATACCAGAACATTTATATATGATTATCCTTGATATGGAGGCAGTGTCTGGTGCATATAATCGTAACCCGCTTTATTTGGAAAACTGCGAGCTTAGTAAAGTATTAATATCACAGAATAGCACTAATATTGTCAATATTGGGTGCGACTTCCCTCATACTGCACCAAGTTGTATTACACCGCATTACAAGCCTTAGGCTTCGATAAAGACAATATATTATCTTATGACATATGTGAATGGTGGAACCATACTGGCCTTTAATTTACAACCTGAGGATATCGATGACACCATCCCGATTGAAAAAAGTGGTAATCTAAGGATCGCTTTAGAATTTAAACGCGGAGTGGCTAGAAATAAAGTCATTCTAGTTTATGGCTCTACAACAGGTGTGATCAGCATTAACGCGGATCGTCGCGTTATTTGCGATACGCGAGGATAAAATACTAATATGAATTGTTTGGAAATAAATGAGGCTATCAGAAGTAATTTAGGTGATAAGGTAGACTATCTAGGATGTTTCCTAGCTGATGACGTGCGGAAAATATGGATAAAAATACATAAAAAAAGACCTGTGGTGTTCATAATGAACACTCTGGAGTCGGGTTCTCGTAATAAAATGGGCCATTGGATAACATTCTATGTAAATAAGGATGAAGGTAGAAGCGAGATAGTTATACTAGACAGCTATGACATATTCGCAGATGTCCTGCAATAGGATCTTATTCAAGATATTTCGAAGAGTTTATGTCTTACTTCCAAGACTATACTCTATATATTATGAAGAAAAGGATTCAATCCTTGAATAGTTACTTCTGTGGGAATTACGCCGTTTATTTTGCATATCATTTTTGCAGACTAGGCTTAGAGGCCGCCCTGCTTCACTTTGATGAAGCGTTTAAATATGGTCATTTTCGCAAGAATGATGAAAAAGTGTTGAAATTCAATTACGCTCAGATGAAAATGCCTGTGTGTAAGCAAACATTCTGCTTAAACGGTAGTGATGCTGAGTGTGAATCGCTGTGTGACGAAGTTGGCTAGGATGATACTGCGGTGAGTAATACTTTATGTTAGGATTGAATGATGAACATAATAATGTCTGTATATATGTTTACAACATTGACAACAACAACAAAACTTATAACCTTTTCCCCTTTCTACAGATTGACTGATTGACTAGCGTGACGGGAAGGTTCGTTGGAGTGGCTGAATGACTCCCAATCGGTCTGTCTACTACCTAAACCCTTTCTACAGATTGACTGGTTGACTAGCGTGGTGGGAAGGTTCGATGGACTGAATGAAAAGCCTTTCTCCATCTGTCTGCTAGCTAAACCACCAAGAAGAAGTCTTATTATTATTATTATTATTATTATTATCGTTGTAAATCGCTTAAGTGTTTAATAAAGAAATAAATTTATATATAATGTGTTTACTTTTCCCTCGTTTATTGCTCTCACCATGTTGATCACGTTACGATATAGCTTACACATGTGTGTGTGTGTGTGTGTGAGGGGAGTGAAATGCCCCGGGTCAAATGAGAAGTGATTGATGGCTGACAGGTGTGGGTCTGTCGTATGTACCTCGCTCCTCCTTAACGGAAACGCAGTGTATGGGGACCCGCCGTGGGATGAACAGCTCCAAGTCTGGTCTTAAAACAACGAAAACCCTTTAAGGGAATGGCCCACTTCCTCAGGAGGGTGCTCTCTCGCTCTCTTACCCTCCTCTCCCACTTACGACTTCCTGTAGGGGGAAGCTAATGGATGTCCAGGCTTTCCTCTCAGGTATGGGGGTTCTCCTCTCCCTCCCCCCTCCCCCTCCCTAAACAACATATACACTATGTTGGATCCCCTCAACCTCTACTCACGATCATCAAACTATTATCGTCACACAGGATTAAGTCTATGCCAAACACACATACATATCTAACTACTCTTTCCTCTTATTCCACTCTTATCCTTCTATTTTCTTACTCTACCACATACATCCACAACACCAAACACACAGAAAATGCTCCCCAAAACCCCGAGGACTCGAACCGCGCGCTCCAATTACCTCCGACACGCACCAAACTTCCGGGAAATTCCCCCAAAACCCCTTGTGACTAGACACCCGCGCGCCACCTGTCAGGTGCCACTCACGTGAGTGCCACCTGGCAGGTGGTGCGCGCGGGTCTAGTCACATATTTCACTACTAAGAAATACTTTTGACAATCTTGTAATAAAGGTTGCTCATATGCCTGTTGACCCATACTTGAAACGTTTCTTTCCCACACCAGTTCGGAAACATTAGTGGAGGTTGCAGCAACGTTTTGTGTTCGTTGCGTGTGAACCTGTTATGGTGAGGACGATGATGCTGGTGATGTAGACTGTTACGAATCTTACTAGGATTCTAACATTACTCTTGATGCTTATATTACTTTATTGTCTTGTTCTATAATTAGTATAGTATCCAGTTGGATGATATTAGAATATTGTATGATATATATTGCAGCATGCTGTAGTGAGCCGAGTTGCATTATATAGTATGAGGCTTTTTTGTGCAAGTATTTTCATGTTGGTTTCTCCGTGTGGGGGGATGACCATATTTGGATGTGGCCAGTGTGGGAACTTGATGTCAAGCGAGTCAATATAGTTTACCCTTGACTAATTCTTATTATTGTTTGCCAGTAAATTATATTGAGTAATGTAACATCATTATATTTTAACTCTTAAGATTTATCATCATTTAACTTTTAAGATTAATAGTGATTTAAATATTAGTACTACATTTTGTTAGTAGAATTTCCACAATAGTTTATGTGGATATTTAATTGATATTGTGGTTGACGCCTGCCCTGGGATCCGACGCTTGGGCAGAGGCGTAGCAGCTTTGGTCGAGAGGAGACATGTTTTAAGTTAAGTCCGTGATTATGGTTATTTTAGCTAATACTCGGTTAATTCTCTGGTTAGATGATTGTGATTTTTCCCAATCAAGAATTCATGTTATGGTGTGATTGCTCATTGCTCAATAAGGATTTTATTTATAATTGTTGCATGCTAAAGAATATTTCTGGCCATTAACTGTACTATTTAATTGTTATGTTTGTCATCCTTAGCGTAGATACATTGTTTCCCCAAGTTATGCAGTGTTTTATTCCCCTTTACCCCTAGACACCAGTTGGCAAGGCCGATTTAATATAATTAATCACTGCGGGGAAAGAACCGCACTAAGTCTTAAGGTTTGTAACAAATGGGGGCCTGTCCGAGAGATGAAAGATTAATTCCCTGTAATGTTTTTACAAATTAACAGTGCTAATTATTAATAACAATGGCCTTCCTAGGTACTCTGTGATTATCTAGTGACACCTAATCAAGCCTGTGAAATTGTCTGTTCAATCTGAGCTGCTGTGAAAACTTCTCAACGCTTCACGATTTGAGGTAAGTGTTCAGCTTGTGCCAGGGGCCAAGTATAATTTTCAGTGTTGTTTCAAGTGTTAAATTGTGATAATTGAGCCAACCATGGAGGATCAGGTTGCTGCGCTGGTGGAACAGCCAAATTTTAGTAAAATTAAAGACTTTAAGGAGTCTGGTTTGTTATTGCTGGCTGATAAATTGAACCTAGGAATTTCCAGTAAAATATTGAAGGCTCAAGTGTTAAGAGTTATTGTCACACACTTGGTGGAAGAGGAGAGACTTGAAGAGGAGTGTTTTGGAGAGTTAGAAGAAGAGTCAAGTGACAAGGTGGAAATCTTAAAGTTGGAGTTGGAGACTAAATTAGTAATGGCTAGGCTGGCAGCAAACAAGCAGAGGTTGGAGGCTCAGTTACAACTGGCAGAGCAACAAACTAAACAATTAAAAATTCAGCAGAGTATGGCTGAAAATAATAACAGGTTGGAACAGCAGAGGATTGCGGCAGGTTTGGGTAACACTAGTAATAATCCAGAGAGTACAAATAGTTCTTCCAAGTACAGTAAACATGTAGAATTACCTAAGTTTAATGAAGAAGATCCAGAAATATTTTTCTTGCATTTTAAGAAATTAGCAGTCAGCATGAACTGGCCTGTCGATCAATGGGTTATCATTTTATAAGTACAATTTAAGGGTAAAGCTCAAGAGATATTTGCATCTTTGCCTGCTGAGAATTCTTTCGATTTTAAATTTGTTCAACAAAGTATTTTAAATGCCTACCAGCAGATCACAGAGGCACATAGAATAAAATTCAGAAGTTTAAAAACAGCACATGACCAGACTATTTCTGACTTTGTAAGGGTAAAATTAAATCACTTTGACAGATAGATTAAAGCACTAAATATTACAGAGTTTGAGACTTTGAGAGACCTCATAGTAACTGAGGAAGTTTTGGGATGTCTACCAGAGAAATTAGCTTTGTTTATGGCTGAAAATAAACAAACCACTAATCTTATAAAACTAGCCAAGCTAGCTGATGAGCATGAACTACTTACTAAAGTGCCTTTTAGAGCCCCAATTAATCATTTTAATGCTAAAACTAATCATTATGCTCAGAAAAATAATGTTTTTCAAACCCGACCAGCTACTTCACCTTCTCCCCTTAACCCTTCTCCTGTACAGCCTAAATCTGAGACACAACAGACAGGGTTGTGAACCTTAAGTAATGTAGTGATTAAGCCTGCAGTGGGTTCAGCTGTTCCGACCACTAGCAGATATTGCACGCATTGCAGGAGAAGAGGTCATGTAGTAAATTCCTGTTATGCTTTGCACCCAGAGTTGAGACCAACTGGTCTGATTATGAGTAGGGGTTTACAAACCTTTAATGCCAATGTTACTCCAGTCATGCCCAAGTGGATGACTAATTTTGATCCATACCTACATTCGGGAACCCTATTATGTACTAGTGGAACCTGGAAACCAGTTCAGTTGTTAAGGGATACTGGTGTTTCCCAGTCCTTAATTTCTCGCCATGTTCTAACTGATGTTAGCACAGAAGACACTGGAGAGGTAGTGTTATTGCAGGGACTTGGAGGGCATATCCAGCGTGTACCATTAATTAAGGTTAACCTGAATTCTTCTATTACACCAGGTTGGTGCACTGTAGCAGTCAGTGAGCAGTTGCCCATTCCTGGGATTAATATCATTGTAGGTAATGATTTTGACAAGTGTCAAGTTAGTGGGACCGATTGTCCTGTTATGTATACTAAACCTAGTGCAGTACTGGCTCAACCAGATGCGGATGATGGTGTCATTTATCCAGCCTGTGTTGTGACCAGATGCATGGGTAAGCAGAATGTGGTAAGTCCTGCTACTACCAAGGTGGATGTTCTCGAGGCGAGGACCCCTTCAGACAGGGAAGTGGAGGTGGACCTTGAAGATACATTTTTAGCTCACGTGGATGTCGAGAGTGAGGCCGGTGCCCAAGCCCTAATTTATTCTGACCCAGATGGTCTAGAAGAGGTGGCCCAGGTACCAGTTCCTTGCCCGCTCGCTCCAGTTGTAGAGTTCCAGACCTTGCGTAAGTTACAGAGTACTGATCCCAGTCTAGCTGAGTGTTATGCAGAACCAGCCGACTCTACTGATACTTTGGAAGAGAGTACGGGTTGTTATTTCAAGGATCAATGTCTGATGAGAAGATGGAGACCATCAGGAACTCCCTCATCAGATGATTGTGAGTCTAAAACCCAGCTCGTTGTGCCAACAGAGTATAGGGAGCAGGTATTGCAAGCTGCTCATGATGACCTGATGGGAGGCCATCAAGGCATTACCAGTATGTATCATAAGATCTGTAAACTTTTCTATTGGCCAAAACTTAAAAAAGATGTGGTCAGATATTACCACAATTGTGTTGTGTGTCAAACTGTTGGTAAGCCTAATCAAACTGTGCCACGAGCACCATTATACCCTATTATAGTGCCAGAGGAGCCTTTTACTCATGTGGTACTGGATTGTGTCGGACCATTACCCCGTACCAAATCCGGAAATATTTATATGTTTACAATTTTATGTATGACCACCAGGTTCCCTGAAGCGTATGCTTTATGTAACATTAGAGCTTCTACCATTATAAGGCAGTTGGAACGATTTTTCTCACTATTTGGTATGCCCCGTATAATTCAAACTGATAATGGGATTAATTTTTGTTCCACCACCTTTAAACATTTTTGTAATTCATTTGGTATAAAGCACAATTTTTCCAGTCCTTACCATCCTCAGAGTCAGGGGGGAATCGAGCGGTTCCACCAAACTCTCAAGAAAATGTTGAAGGCAACTGGGGAAGATTCACCCAGACATTGGGATGATAATTTACCATTTGTTTTGTTTGCGGCTAGAGATGGATTGCACAGAGCCCTAGGCTGTTCTCCTTTCGAGCTTGTATTCGAACATCAAGTGAGAGGACCTTTAAAGATGTTACATGAGAAAATGTTAGGAGATGTTACAGCCAGGCAGAGTGAGCGTTACCTGACAGATGTAAAGAGCAAGCTGTTCAGAACGAGGGAGTTGGCCTTACGACATCTAAGTGAACAACAACAGGTAATGAAGCAGAAACATGACCAGAGGTTCAAGGCCAAACTCAGAGTTTTTGAGCCAGGAGATTTGGTATTGGTCTTGAAGCCTTGTATGGGTACGTCTATGTCTCATAAATTTGCAGGACTGTATCAAGTAGTAAAACGTCTTTGGGAAGTTACTTACAAAGTTTGCCATCCCAAGCAGAAACGACAGACCATGAGTGTACATGTAAACCGGTTGAAGGCTTATTATGGGCCTAGTATTGTGGCTTGTTGTGATGCTGAGGAGGTAAATCCTGAAGAATCGAGTGTTGCAGAAGAAGAGGGTATTTCTTGTTTGTCTAATTCCAGCAGTTCCGGGGAAGAATTGTTGTGTCATTTCCAGGATGAAGAGAGAGCAGAGTTCCAGGTCCTTTTGGAGATGTCTTCTAACTTGTTTGGGGAGGTCCCCACTCAGACTTCTCTCATTACTCACGACATTAACCTGACAAATGTAACTCCAATTCGGCTACACCCTTATCGAGTGACAGCCGAGAAACGTCGTATCATCCAGGAGGAGGTTGATTATCTTCTTCGACATGGGTTCATTAAACCCAGTCAGAGTTCCTGGAGTTCACCATGTCTATTAGTACCAAAACCGGAAGATAAGTGGAGATTAGTAGTGGATTATAGAAAACTCAACCAGGTAACTGTAGTTGATGTTTATCCTTTACCATTATTGGAGGACTGTGTCGATACTATAGGTCATGCTAAGTTTGTATCGAAATTGGACTTATCTAAGGGATATCACCAGATACCTCTTACAGATTTTGCAAGGGAAGTGACAGCATTTATCACTCCTGATGGAGCTTACGAGTTTAATGTAATGCCTTATGGATTAAGGAATGCTCCAGCCACTTTTCAGAAATTAAAGAATTCTTTGTTGAAGGATATGCCAGATTGTAAGGCATATTTGGATGACATTGTGATTTTCAGTAAGAATTGGGTATCTTCTTGAGGTTATCTTGAGATGATTTCGGGGCTTTAGTGTCCCCGCGGCCCGGTCCTCGACCAGGCCTCCAACCCCAGGAAGCAGCCCGTGACAGCTGACTAACTCCCAGGTACCTATTTACTGCTAGGTAACAGGGGCATTCAGGGTGAAAGAAACTTTGCCCATTTGTTTCTGCCTCGTGCGAGAATCGAACCCGCACCACAGAATTACGAGTCCTGCGCGCTATCCACCAGGCTACGAGGCCCCTTATATAGGTTGATCATATGTCTAGTTTAAAGACATATGTTTATATGTAAAGACAAATTGTTTAATGTGTTACAACATGCTAATTTGACTGTCAATATGAAGAAATGTAGTTGGGCTAAAGGAACTATAGTGCATTTAGGACATGAGGTCGTCGGACAAGGAAAGATAGTCCCATTGCAAGACAAGATCCAGGCAATTGTGGAGTACCAAGTCCTAACAAATAAGAAGTCTGTGCAAAGATTTATTGGAATGTGTGCGTATTATAGGAGGTATTGTAAAAACTTTTCCATTGTTGCTGCACCCATAACAAATCTTTTAAGGAAACAGGTAAAATTTAAGTGGACGCAGGAGTGTCAGAACTCTTTTCAGTTGTTGAAAGGAATTCTCTCTACTTCACCTGTGCTAGCTAGTCCACAGTATAATAAACCTTTTATTCTTCGCATAGACGCTTCAGATCTAGGAGCAGGTGCAGTTTTGTTCCAAGTAAGACCAGATGAGTTAGAACATCCTGTTTATTATTTCTCTCGTAAGTTTGACAGGACACAAATTAATTACTCTGTAGTTGAGAAAGAAACACTTTGTTTAATACTGGCCGTGAAGAAGTTTGAGACATATTTGTAAGGAAATCAAGTGGTAGTATATACAGATCATAATCTATTGACATTTATTAACTCTATGAAGTGTAAAAACCAGAGAATACTTAGATGATCATTGATTCTGCAAGAATTCAATATTGTAATTCGTCATATTCCTGGGAGGCAAAATGTTATTTTGCTGATGCCTTATCCAGAGGATTTCCTGTTGCAGTGCCATAATATGTAGTGTTCTTTATTCATAAGTTGTATGTAAATTTTGTATTTTTTTACTGTGTGAAATTTCATTGCTTTGTACTTTGATTTTAGTTGAAGTATTTTCATGTTGTATTTTCATGTTATATTTCATGCAGTCAAAAAAATGAAATCAACCTTCAGTATATTTCATTTTTTTCTTAGGGGACGGGAGGGATGTTACGAATCTTACTAGGATTCTAACATTACTCTTGATGCTTATATTACTTTATTGTCTTGTTCTATAATTAGTATAGTATCCAGTTGGATGATATTAGAATATTGTATGTTATATATTGCAGCATGCTGTAGTGTGCCGAGTTGCATTATATTGTATGAGGCTTTTTTGTGCAAGTATTTTCATGTTGGTTTCTCCGTGTGGGGGGATGACCATATTTGGATGTGGCCAGTGTGGGAACTTGTTGTCAAGCAAGTCAATATAGTTTACCCTTGACTAATTCTTATTATTGTTTGCCAGTAAATTATATTGAGTAATGTAACATCATTACATACTCTTAAGATTAATAATGATTTGAATATTAGTACTACATTTTGTTAGTAGAATTTCCACAATAGTTTATGTGGATGTTTAATTGATATTGTGGTAGACGCCTGCCCTGGGATCCGACGCTTGGGCAGAGGCGTAGCAACTTTGGTCGAGAGGAGACATGTTTTAAGTTAAGTCCGTGGTTATGGTTATTTTAGCTAATACTCGGTTAATTCTCTGGTTAGATGATTGTGATTTTTCCAAATCAAGAATTCATGTTCTGGTGTGATTGCTCATTGCTCAATAAAGATTTTATTTTTATTATTGCATGCTAAAGAATATTTCTGGCCATTAACTGTACTATTTAATTGTTATGTTTGTCATCTTTAGCGTAGATACATTGTTTCCCCAAGTTATGCAGTGTTTTAATCCCCTTTACAGCTAGACACCTGTTTGCAAGGCCGATTTAATATAATTAATCACTGCGGGGAAAGAATCGTACTAAGTCTTAAGGTTTGTAACATAGACCAGTATGGTGAGGACCATGATGCTGGTGGTGTGGACCTGGTATGGTGAGGACCGTGATGCTGGTGGTGGTGAGGACCATGATGCTGGTGGTGGTGTGGACCTGGTATGGTGAGGACCATGATGCTGGTGGTGTGGACCTGGTATGGTGAGGACCATGATGCTGGTGGTGTGGACCTGGTATGGTGAGGACCATGATGCTGGTGGTGGTGTGGACCTGGTATGGTGAGGACCATGATGCTGGTGGTGGTGTGGACCTGGTATGGTGAGGACCATGATGCTGGTGGTGTGGACCTGGTATGGTGAGGACCATGATGCTGGTGGTGTGGACCTGGTATGGTGAGGACCATGATGCTGGTGGTGGTGTGGACCTGGTATAATGAGTGAGAGGGGATGGTTTCACCAGACTAAGGGGCCATGTCACCCGAAAATCCGATGAAAAATGGAATATTTACGAAAAATTACGAAAAATACTACAACGTTCTGGCAACACTGTGGTCCAAACCGTTTAATGATATCTTGAAAAATAACGTAATTAGAGTCAAATTTCCCGCTGCAACTTTCGTGAATCTGGTCCTCGCGCCGTGAGTACGCCGCGGGGTATTGTATCTTACGTTGTAGATGTCTTATTTTTCGTAATAGCGTTGAAAATAACATGTTATGCATAAAATGAATATAAACTAACCATATGGCAACACAACATATGGTCTGACACGAGGGTGGTGCAGTCAGTGACTGCGTGTCTCTCATGGAGAGAGGATGTATGCTGACGCTCTCACACAATATCTCGCAGAACATGCTATTTTTGGATTTTTAGCTATTTGTACTGCAATATGACTTACCAAACGAACAAGAGAGAAGCATTGACAGCTAGATGCATGCGAGCTCTCCATACGAGCTGGCCGCAATGCGTAAATCACCACTCACGAGTGACCGCAGGTTCAGTAGACTTTGAGAGCGCGCTACGCAACTCCAACTTTTAATACTAGATAAAATTTCACAGCCTTTATTTATTATTCTATTTACATGAAACTTGCACATTATATGTAGAAAATACGCCTCTATAAACGCACGCCATTATTCTTATCTACGTAGATTTATTGATTTTATAAATAATGATACACCTCATTTTGTTGCATACGTTTTTGGGAAACTTTTATAAAATCTGTAGTATTGCACTAAATACATCTGGGATAATAATGTGACATGCAAATCTTTATTATATAGTAAGGTCATAGCTGAGTGTCTTATAAATAATTTTGGTTCACAATTGTGGGCTGTGAAATTTTTTGAACATGGTTGAAAAATTCGTTTTTTTTTTTTTTTTTTTTTTTTTCTCCGTCTCTATTTAGGCTGAGATGCTGAAACTTGGCCTAGGTGCAGCACCTTTCACATGTATCAGGATAATAAATTATGAATACCCTACAACAATTTTTTAAATCCGGGTGATATGGCCCCTAAACTTCCACTGGTTTTATATGCCTGTGGCGGACGGTGCACTTTGCAAGTGCACGGACCTAAGTTTGTAACCAGAACCCGAATCATCTTCTGTTTGGGCTCATGTGAATGCCCCAGTCATCAGCAATCCAAATATGTCACAATGGCAGTTGTGACGCATTTGTAGAAAGAGATAGAGCCAGCAACAACTCTTACTGTGTAGAGTTTGAGGGAGACAGGTTTGCGCGGGAAGGAGGAGAGCGTGGTGATGCAGGTAGCCACCTGCTGCCACACCGCCAGCCTTGTTCCCATGACAACGGCAGCAAGCCATCTTGGACGCCACCTTGGGTCGGCCATCTTAGAGTCGCCCTGCAGGCCTAGTAGCTCGTCTCTGATTGGTTGAGAGGGGTAGGCCGCTGTGTGCCTCCCTCTGATTGGTTCTTTTGAGGAGAACCTTGGAAGATACTTCAACTCGCCGAGAGACGCCATCATTCTGAATCCAGCCGCCACCTTGTCCTGACGCTTGCTTTGCTTAATTCGATCAAATTGAGTAAAGTAGACGTCGTGGCGGCTGACTACTCCACACGCTCCACTCGCCACCTCAACTATGACGTCGTCTGCAGCAGAATACAATACTTCCGTCGCCGTTCGAAGGGGAGAAAGATTGGAAGTGTAGTGAGTAGAGATCTGGAACGTGGGTAATTTGCATATTAGCGGTCAATGTGCTCGTAGTGTAACGCGGGGGGAGGGGGGGGAACAGCTCTCTTTAGTCCATTATACCACCCCTAGTTAACTATTCTAATGGGGGAGTGGGGGAAATAGCTCTTTCTTGTCCATTATCCCACTCCCCAGTTAGCTATTCTAAAGCTCCCCCCAGAGTCCCTACTGCAGCCTCTCTAATTCAACACCTTGATACCTAGGTATTTGATTACCTAGGTATCACGAACACAAGGCATTGTAACCTGATCAGGTTCCCGCGACTCAAGAGAACTCTAGAGCAATTCACTGCCACGAACGAATCAGAGAAAGGAAAGGAAAGAGATGAATAATGAAGTAATTAGTGAGGGAGGACGGAGGAGTGTGGTCCGGTGAAAGGGAGAGACGGTACAGAGATGAATAGGATGTGGTGGTGGAGGTAGAATGGTAGATAGGTAGAAGTAGAAAAGTAGATAGTAGAAGTAGAAGGTAGACTGCCACCATCCATTCAAAACCATTATATACAAGATAAGGAATAGAACTTGTCGGTATCACAAAATTCTCAAAGATGTATCAACAGGTCATTATTAGCATGATTTAACTGGAATCGTGTTCCAGGCAAGATTCTGTCTTCTCACTAACTCTAGAGTACTCTACCCTCTAGTTTGCATATATCAGTAATTCCAACAACTCGGGAACACAATTAAAGTAAAATTAAAAGTAAGTGAATCCATTATTTATTTAGCATGATAAATATCAGAACTCCAGCAATCGAACTGAAGGTTCATTATTAATGTAAAACGTGAGTCACTACACCAGAATTCGAGACCATTACAGCCATCTGCTCCCTGATAGTCACACAACACTAGTAAATACGACAACGTCACCTTTCATGTTCAACTCATCAAGTGTCTGCCTATAGCTGGATAGAGAGGGGGGGGGGGGGGGGGAACTGTAGTTGACAGAGCTGTCCGACCCCGTGCTGCTGACAGCCTCTTGGTTCTGGTCTGCTGGCTGTTCTCATGTCTTCTGTCTGTCTCTTCCTATCTGTCTATCTCTCGAGTGTACAGTACCCGGGGTATTTATTGAAGACCAACTAGCTAACTCCGCCCACAGGTAGATAGCCCTAGGCACTCTACCAAGCCACACCTTAAATTGGCGGCATGTTTGAAGGTCACACCCCCCCCCCAGCTAGTCGCCTGCAATTATGAGATTAGCAGAGACCAGGTCAACTTCCCGCGACCTGACCATGGTCACTTGGTGGTCGTTAATACTTAGAGGTGAGAGTTTATTAATTACTAGGGGCCGCCAACCTGGTGCCTCTCAAAATCTTGTCTGTGACTCCTGTACTATGTATATTATAAATACAAAACACCTTTGCGGTATTACAGTGGGTCCTCACTCCAGTGATCATTGTGGGAACCGACCTGTGAGATTTATATTTATCTAATTTATATAGAATTTATATTTACATTAATTTATATACTTCGATAGCAATTGGTATGATGATAAGTGGACTGTATTTCTGCAATAATCTCACAATCTCACAAATCGATCCTCTACACATTACAGGGGGTTGGTATTAAATTTATATATATGCAGCCAATCAAACTACAGTATTAACTACACATTGAAGAGGTTCCTTATCTTATTTGTACAGCAGGCCTTAGTCCACCAGGTATAACCAGGATGTAGACACCAAATTATCCTCTTTGAGGTAGCTTCCATCACCCAGTAACTAGCACACAAAGCATGCTTCCTCGTCTTGACCTGTCAAAAGGGCGCTAGCTGTAAAGCCAGAATCCTAATATATGACAGCTATATCAGAGAAAACACTACAAGGAACCATGAAGACCTGGGTTTAATTACCTTTAGTATGAGGCGATCTCGTGATCTAACCGGCCCACCCTATCTAATGACATTAATGGCCACAAATGATAGATAAATGGGTTTCGGCAGAACACTTAACTTGTATTTGTTGACAGCGTGTTGATGATGGTACACCTTTGGTTTCCATAACACTTCGTCCAAGTAAAATTAACAGGAGCCGAATTGCTCCCATGCCTCTGGTCTTAGTACAATAACAATGGCTGACCACTCCCTCACAACTGACGCTACTGGCCGACATTGTCCAGATGACAGTAAGTGATAGAAGGGTCACATTTTCTCTATTTTAATTCTGATAATTAAGTTAATTTATATGAGATGTTTTTATGATGGTAAAGTCCAAAGACTAATGTATTTAAGAATAATTCCCACCATAATAGGTGGTGAATTTATAATAGTATGTGGTAACGATATCCTGTTTTCTATGGACAGAATGTTCCACTACAAGTTACATTTTCTATGGGTAACTTGTTTATACAACACAGCAATATTATCTGTCTCTATGATATTATTAAATGGTGTCGGATTTTCCGACAATCATACAAACGTTCTAAATCCTGCTAGTGCCTTATAGCAGTCGAGTGAATGGAGAAATATTATGTTCAGAGGCAGGTTTTCCCATAGAAATTCGTGAAAATTGAAGCTAGACGTGAACGAGCCATTTGTGTACGAACGCACCGCTTCACCGGTGGGTCTGGGGTGTACGATCCGAGCCATGTGTTGTGTGAGAGATTACGAAAAATGCGCCGAGCTATCCGTGTACGACCGTCAACACACGAGGCTATACCAGCTTAGCTTATCGCTGGTATTGCTGACCAACCACCTGCAAAGCAGGTGGTCTGTGTAGGGAGTGGGACACTGGAGTGCATGGATGTGAGCCGGCTGTGTAAATGAGAGTAAATACCTTGTGTGTGTTTTCGGTGGTTTTATCTTTTAGCCTGAATTCGAGGTCAGGTGTGCTGTCCCATGGTCTCCAAACACCCAGTTGGGTGAGGTGAAGTGGGAACGTGTGAGATTTTCACCCTTATTGACATTCATGTCAGTCCAGACGGATTTAGACTGGTGTAGACAGGTGTCCCCTGTATGTGTGTGTGTTAGTGAGTACACACGGGAACAAAGTTTACATAGATTAGCCAAGGACAGTGAGGGATGTCCAAGTAATATTTATATTCCACTCTGGTAGAATTATAGTAATTCATTCATGATGTTTATCATGTTCCATGTGATGTAATCTCTTGCAGGTGTGGAAATCCAGTACTGGTCATCATAAGTGCACAGGTAATAGTGTCCGTGTGTAACACCAGGGATTACTGGCATTTGATTATTGTGGAGTGATAACAGAGTGTGGGTATTTCTCATGTTGTGTTCCCCAAGGTTGTAACAAGTGTGGTTGTATATATATGTAGGTTCGTGGCTGACGTGTTAACGAAAATTATGATAGATTTTTGAGGTGAGTGACAAGGCTGTCGGGATTGACAGCTGACTGCTCAGTCGAGTAACGTAATTCTCAGGAGTCAATATCGATCTCAGGATCGATAATAAGTACCAGTATTAAGTGAGATAATGCGATAATGCAATTATAAGAGTATTATTATCAAGTATAATCACCATTCAAGTGTGGTGAACCTTGTGGTCATGTATGGTGGTGTGGTGAACCTTGTGGTCATGTATGGTGGTGTGGTGAACCTTGTGGTCATGTATGGTGGTGTGGTGAACCTTGTGGTCATGTATGGTGGTGTGGTGAACCTTGTGGTCATGTATAGTGGTGTGGTGAACCTTGTGGTCATGTATGGTGGTGTGGTGAACCTTGTGGTCATGTATGCTGGTGTGGTGAACCTTGTGGTCATGTATAGTGGTGTGGTGAACCTTGTGGTCATGTATGGTGTGGTGAACCTTGTGGTCATGTATGCTGGTGTGGTGAACCTTGTGGTCATGTATGCTGGTGTGGTGAACCTTGTGGTCATGTATGGTGTGGTGAACCTTGTGGTCATGTATGCTGGTGTGGTGAACCTTGTAGTCATGTATGGTGGCGTGGTGAACCTTGTGGTCATGTATGGTGGCGTGGTGAACCTTGTGGTCATGTATGGTGTGGTGAACCTTGTGGTCATGTATGGTGGTGTGGTGAACCTTGTGGTCATGTATGCTGGTGTGGTGAACCTTGTGGTCATGTATGGTGGTGTGGTGAACCTTGTGGTCATGTATGGTGGTGTGGTGAACCTTGTGGTCATGTATGGTGGCGTGGTGAACCTTGTGGTCATGTATGGTGGTGTGGTGAACCTTGTGGTCATGTATGGTGGTGTGGTGAACCTTGTGGTCATGTATGGTGGTGTGGTGAACCTTGTGGTCATGTATGGTGGTGTGGTGAACCTTGTGGTCATGTATGGTGGTGTGGTGAATCTTGTGGTCATGTTTGGTGGTGTGGTGAACCTTGTGGTCATGTATGCTGGTGTGGTGAACCTTGTGGTCATGTATGCTGGTGTGGTGAACCTTGTGGTCATGTATAGTGGTGTGGTGAACCTTGTGGTCTTGTATGCTGGTGTGGTGAACCTTGTGGTCATGTATGGTGGTGTGGTGAACCTTGTGGTCATGTATGCTGGTGTGGTGAACCTTGTGGTCATGTATGCTGGTGTGGTGAACCTTGTGGTCATGTATGTTGCAACCCGCTCTCGCACAAGACAGCACAAATATGACTTATTGCTTATAGTCAATATTTTCCTTATGAATTAGTACATATGTGGTATATTCCCAGTTATATATTTTTCAAGGCCCAAACTCTTCCTCACGTACCAATTTACGTCTTATAGTACCCGTCCATTGACGTAGACAGCAGAATTAGTCGTGATTGGTTCAATTATAATGAAAATTGTAGTTTTCAGGTCCCACATGGGTTGTGAAATTGACCTACTATTGTCCATGCTCTTAGAATATTACAAATCAGCTACATCCTATTGAAGGCTCGTAGTTTTGTTTTGAGAAATATTAGTTGTTCTTAGTAAATTAAAATAAGCATAATAATTTATTACATAAAAATCTATCCCTATCTCAACTATGGTATCTGTGCATGGGGTTCAACCACTGCAAACCACCTCAAGTCCATCATCACCCAGCAAAAATCTGCTATCAGAATAATATCAAATTCTGCTTTCAGACAACACACAGCCCCCTTGTTTAACTCCCTAAACATGCTAAACATAATCTCACTCCACAAATTCTCTTGTGTCAACTACATTTACAAAACCCTGTTCTTAAATGCAAATCCTTGTCTGAAACTCTTCTTGGACAGATGTAATAGGACCCATTATCACCACACCAGAAATAAATATCTCTTTGATATCCCCAGAGTTAAACTTAATCTGTGTAAACACTCTATGCAAATAATGGGACCCAGTTTATGGAACTCACTCCCTACTGAATTGAAAAGCTGTCCAACTTTTACATCATTCAAAATCAATACTAAAAAGTACCTAATTTCATCTTCATAGTTTTTCACTTTTTGCCTTAAAATTGCACTGTATCAATTGCTACCCAATCTCCCAACCTTTATGTTCCCAATTTGAACATCTTTACCATTGTGATCATTGCTGTTTTCTTATATGTGCTGCCAATCTGTTGTATGGTGTTTATAAATCTTGTTTATCTGTATCTTTTGCTACCCAGTCTCCCAATCTTTATGTACCCAATCTGAACATCTTTACCATTGTGATCATTGCTGTCTTATATGTGCTGTCAATCTGCTGTATGGTGTGTATTAACCTTGTTTAAATTACTAATCAAGCTGTCAATGTAATCAATCAGAGCTTTAATATAACAAAATGCTTTAATATACCTACTTATCTCTTTCATCTCATTTTTCTCTTGTAATGTATCTTTATCATTTATCAATTCTGATTGAATTTACCTACTTAAAATTATTTGCTAGATTAAGGACTTGCCCGAAACGCTGTGCGTACTAGTGGCTTTACAAGAATGTAAATATTGTACTATCCAATGTATTCTCACAAACCCAATGTACCTTCCTGTATATATATAAATAAATAAATAAATTTGAAACTGTGTATGGAGTCAGCCTCCACCACATCACTTCTTAGTGCATTCCATTTACTAAATACTCTTCCACTGAAAAAATTCTTTCTAATGTCTCTGCGGCTCATTTAGTCACTAAGTTTCCACCTGTGTTCCCTTGTTCGTGTCCCACCCGTGCTGAAGAGTTTGTCCCTTGTTCATCCTGTCAATTCCCCTGAGAATTTTGTAGGTGGTTATCATGTCTCCCCTTTCTATATAGATATATACAAGAGTTGTTACATTTTTGTACAGCCACTAGTACGCGTAGCGTTTCGGGCAGGTCTCTGGAATACGATCCCCGCCGCGAAGAATCGTTTTTACAACCAAGTACCCATTTTACTGTTGAGTTAAACAGAAGCTACAGTTATGGATTTGCACCCAATAAATTGTAGCGAGTTATATACTCGCTCTTATACTCATACTTATCTTATACTCTTATACTCATACTTATCTTATACTATATATAATTATACTTATCTTATACTCGCTCCATTATCTCATTATCTTAATAGCATAACTAATTACAGAAGCTACAATCCTTTCCCCAATTACAGGTAATACTCTTCTCACCTTGTTGGAGAAAGGTGAGGTGTAATCACCACATAAGCAACGATTTGATGAATAGAAGACAGTTCAATTTCCACAGTCAACAATGTAGCACTCGGCGTGTACAGTCCTAATCGACCCAAGACGCTACAGCTTTGACATAGAGCAGACAGCAGACTACGACCGCATCGAGCCGCCACGCTCTCGCTCCCCGAGTTCAGACACTCACAATTTTCAATCGATCCGCCACGCTCTCCCACATAGAGCTCCACGACTCCGGCCTCACTCAGCTCTCTGCTCTGCTCCAGGCTTCGTCTCAACGTCTACGACACTGCTGTATCCAGGACTACTAAATAAATATGAAACTCACTAAACACTGTGTATCTAATCAACCCAACAACGTAACATAATCGTACGTTACAAAATCCTCCCCAGCCAGGATACGAACCCATCACAAAACGCTCGCGGAACGCCAGGCGAGTGTCTTACCACTACACCACCGAGACTGCTTCTCTTCTGTTTTCCAGGGACGTGAGGTTCAGCTCCTTCAGCCTTTCCTCGTAGCTCATACCTCTCAGTTCTGGGAAAAGTCTGGTGGCATACCACTGAATCTTCTTTAACTTTGCCTTGTGTTTAACTTGATATGGACTCCAGGCAGGAGCTGCATATTCTTGGATTGGTCTGACATAAGTGGTATACAGGGTCCTGAACGATTCCTTACACAAGTTTCTAAAGGCAGTTCCTATGTCGGCCAACGTAGCATATGCCGCTAATGATATCTTTTTGATGTGGGCTTCTGGGGACAGGTTCGGTGTGATATCATCCCCCAGATCTTTCTCTATTTGACTCTTGCAGTATTTTACCTCCCAGATGGTACTTTGTGTTCAGACTTCTGCTCCCTTCGCCTAATTTCATCTATTTACACTTTCCAGAGTTGAACTTTAGCAGCCATTTTCTAGACCATTCCTCCAGTTTGTCTAGGTCACCCTGTAGTCTCTGTCTATCTTCATCCGTCGTGATTCTTCTCAAGTTTTTGCATCATCAGCAAACATCGAGAGGAATGAGTCTATACCCTCTGGAAGATCATTTACATATATTAGAAACAGAATGGGTCCAAGTACAGAGCCCCCTGGGACTCCGTTGGTGACATCTCGCCACCCGGATGTCTCTCCCCTCACAGTTACTCGTTGTTTCCCGTTGCTCAGATACTCTCTTATCCACTGGAGCACCTTATCTGTTACTCCTGCCTGTTTCTCCAACTTTTGTAACTGTACTTTTACTGGGGTACTGTAGGATGGGTATAGGGTCCACTACCACCTGTTAGGTGGGTATGGGGCCCATACCACTTGTAGGATGGGTCTGTGCCCAACAACTGTCCATAGGATGGGTATGGGGCCCACTATCATCCACAGGATGAGTATGGGGATCCACTACCGCCTACTGGATGGGTATATCGTCCTCTACCACCCACAGGATGAATATAGCGCCCACTACCCCATGCAGGATGGGCATGGGGTTCACTACAGCCCACTGGAAGGGTATATGTTCCACTTCCGCCCAAAGGATGTGTTTGGCGTCCACTATACCGCCCACAGGATGGGTATGGGGTCCACTATCGCCCTCAGGGTGCGTAGTGGGTCCACTACAGCCCACAGGATGGGTATGGCGCCCACTGCCGCCCACATAATAAGTGTGGTGTCCACTACCGCCCAAAAGATGGGTATGGCCTCCACTGCCGCATACAGGATGAGTATAGGATCCAGTACTGCCCACGGGATGGGCATGGGTTCATTACCGACCACAATATGCTTATAAGGTCAAATACCGCCCACAGGATAAGTATGGGGTCCACAACCGCCTACAGAATGGGTTTGGGGACCACTATCATCCACAGGATGGGTATGGGGGTCCACTGCCGTCCACAGGGTGGGTATATGCGCCACTACCGCCCACAAAATGAGTATGGGGTCCACTACCACCAACAGGACGGGATTGGGGTCCACTACCGCCCACAGGATGGGTATGGGATTAATCATTATTATAAACACTATTAGTTTATTAAGTTTATTTTTATTTATAAGTTTATTATTACTACTTAATTATTATAATTAAGCACCTAATTTCATCTTCATAGTTTCCTACTCTGTGCTTTAAATTTGTTTTGTATCTAGTGTTACCCAATCTCCCAATCTTTATGTACTTAATCCAATCAACTTTACCATTGTGATCATTGCTGTCTTATTATATGTGCTAGCAATATGCTGTATTGTGCCTATTAATCTTTGTTAAATTACCATTCAAGCTGTCAATGCAATCTATCTGAGCTACCCATGTGCTTTAAATTAATATACATACAAATCTCTCTCATCTCATTTTTTTCTTGCAATGTGCTTGTTATCATTTTATTTATGTTGCCCGAAACGCTATGCGTACTAGTGGCTTTAGGTATTGTATGTACTATCTCTATCTTTTAATCAAACAATCTTTGTACTGTAAGTCTGCAACTTTGTATGTAGTTTTCCTAAATAAATTATTATTATTATTATTATTATTATTATTTTTCAATTTTGCTTCTATTTACCTACTTAAAATTTTCTGTTAGATTAAGGACCTGCCCGAAACGCTGCGCGTACTAGTAGCTTTACACAATGCTATGGATCCTCACATTCCCAATGTACCTTCTTGTATATATATAAATAAATAAATAAATAGTTATTACATATAATAATGGTGCTGCCCAAATCAACATTATATACAATAGTGTATGCTTTAAAAAATCTTTGAAAAGAAAAAAGAGAATGGATTGTAGGAAATTCAACAGAAAACGATGTAACATTGGAATGTCTATGGGGTACACTAAAATCAAAATCAAAATATTTATTCAGGTAAAAATACATTCATAGAAGATGAGTTACAAATATAATTGGATTTATAGATAGAGTTAGTACATATAATACCTAAAGGTAACTAATACTCACAGCGTTTCGGGTAAGGTGTGGGGAGAAATACCCCTTACACTAAAGATTAATACAAACTGAGATTAAAGTATAAATTTAAAAATGAAAAATGAAAAATGTCAATGAAAAATTAAAATGTGCAAAGATGTTTCAGAGTGCTATTTTAGTCAAGAAATATTGCAAAAATTATGTTAATTGACTAGTGAGAGGAAGAACAAGTGACCATGAGGTATATGTTGTGATCACACAGTTAACAAAAAATATTAGAATATGTAGGTAGTGATCTTGTCTCCCAAAATTCTTCTGTGCATATTTCACAGAGTCTTTCTTCCTAACTCACCACTCTTGGTTCGTAGCCTAGTGGCGCACCTTTGTTTAAAATTAAATATACAAAGTTTCACATTTTCAAAAATGTTATTTGGTCATCAAACAGAAAGTTGATTTCCACGTTACGTTACTAAGTGTAAGGATATTGTGGTCATTAACCCAGTCATGCAATAGACAGACAACAAGAGGTACACCGCTCGAATGCTTGCTCCCGCAGTCATGTGGTATATTTGGACAGCAGAAACAGGTTTTCCACGTTACGTTACATTGTGTTACAGAATGATTTCCGCGTTACGTTACATTGTGTTACAGGATGATTTCTGCGTTACGTTACATTGTGTTACAGGATGATTTCCGCATTACGTTACATTGTGTTACAGGATGATTTCCGCGTTACGTTACATTGTGTTACAGGATGATTTCTGCGTTACATTACATTGTGTTGCAGGATGATTTCCGCATTACGTTACATTGTGTTACAGGATGATTTCCGCGTTACGTTACATTGTGTTACAGGATGATTTCTGCGTTACGTTACATTGTGTTACAGGATGATTTCCGCATTACGTTACATTGTGTTACAGGATGATTTCCGCGTTACGTTACATTTTGTTACAGGATAATTTTCGCGTTACGTTACATTGTGTTACAGGATAATTTCCGCGTTACGTTACAATGTGTTACAGGGGCTCAAACTGGCACACAGCAATATTTATATGGTAAGAGATGTAATGGAGATGATCTAAGACATAATTTTCATTTCAAAATGTTATTTTGGACTGCAGAAAGAGGATTTTCGCGTTATGTTACAATGTTACAGGGGCTAAAACTGGCACACAGTAATTACACAAAAATTATGATTTGTTATAATAATAAGATTGAAGACCACCTTACGATACTCGTTACTCTTAAAAATTATATATGAGCAAAGAATGATGTTACCATGTTGGTCACGTTGCGTTATGATAACTTTGATGATACGAATAGTAAATGGTGATTTTGTGCATAATTTCAAAATTTAGTTTGTGCAAAAAAAAACAACAGTAAATTAGAGTCGAGCTATGATTTGAAAACAGAAGTTGGGTGATGTGAGGGTTATTTGTGTGGACTCTGGAGATATGATCACCTCATATAAGTTTCTCAAAGAAAATTATAAGCTAGGTAAGGATGGTTTATTTAACACACCAGCCATCCATGCAGTAGTGAGATTCCCTTTGATGGCTCTGCACAAGTCAATGAAAAATTAAATTGTGCAAAGATGTTTCGGAGTGCTATTTTAATCAATAAATGATAAAAAAAATGTGTTTATTGACTAGTGAGAGATAGAACAAGTGACCATGAAGTATATGTTGTGATCACACAGTTAACAAAAAATATTAGAATTTGTAGGTAGTGATCACGTCTTCCCAAATTCTTTTGTCTTCCAGCGTGTTATGTCCTCTGGTGAGCATGTGTGGAATGGCATGGCATCTGTGTGTTTGTAAACTGGGTCACTACTCTACATATGATCAGAAATAATAATACTAAAGGCTTTGCATAGAACATCCGGTCTGGGAAGGGTGAAGTGATACTTGATGGTATGGGCTGGGGGGAGGGGGGTTGGGGGTGAGGGTAAGGTCATCCCCAATACCTCGCCCATCTCAGTACACCTCAAACCACCACCCCAGATGTGTGTATTGGTGAAGTTCCTGGGATTGACTTAAAATTGCACATATTCATTCAGTAGTGGAAAACACCTACCTGCTACCTAGAAAAATTATGTTTCCCACTTTCAGTAAAAATGTGTACTGACTTTACCTGAGCAACTGTTATGAATACTGGGACACGCATGTAAGCGCACAACCTTGGAGGAGGGAAAGTGAACAGACTTGAGTACTAGATGTAGGGGGGCAACCCGTCCTCTTAAAAATAACGTCACTTTTGGCTCGTATGTGCGCTATGCCAAATTTGGACGTAATTTGAAATGAAATTGACTCACAAAAGTGACGTACTGTTCCGTTTTCTGTTTGAATCGTCCGGCCGACTCTATAAGGTTAGAATAGGTGACTTTCAATTAACGTTTTTCATGACGTTTTGAAACTTTATGAGAATTTCCTGCCCACCTAACCTATCAGAGAACCCTTAACTTACTGTTGTTGAAAAAAAAAATACCAAATTTATTTTCATTTTTTTCATTTTCAAATTACGTCCACTTTCGGCCATACAGGCAAACGGCCAAAATCGACTTCTTTTTAAAAGGACAGGTTGCTGCTTGAGCGTGGGTAAGGTGTGCGGTAACGCTTCATTTAACCAGTTAAGCGTCAAACTCCATAGAGGATAGCCGGCCACGATGGCTCGCTCCCCGCCCAGGCATGAGCGATATGGAAGACTACATACCTATGTGGTCCACTATGCACTCCTCCTTGGAGGCGAGGCTTGAGGGGGGAGATGATATGTGTACTTTGCTAACACCTCAATGCTTGGAATTTGTATGTTGTGGTCATGGCTCACCTGCCAGCCTGTGGTGTGGCCTGCTATGTGGTTGGAGGGGGGAGGGGAGGGACAGGAGTGACTATGGAAGAGGCAGATGTTGACATTCACAACAGTTAGGCCTCAATCTTCTAAGAGGGGACCCCATGTGGTCATGTGGTGACACTCCTCAGATCTATGAGGTGGGTGTGACCCGCATATCCTTAGCGCTCTGGAAGCAGAGAATGGGGTTGAAGTTCAGTACACTTATGTCAAACTCTCAAGAGGATAGCCAACACCCCTTAGCCTTCCTCCAGACGCACGGACTGAGGAAATGTGAAGTGTGTGGAATTGTCAAGTAATTGATGATGCCAGTCACCTGCATGGGAGGGGGGGGGGGGGGGTGTGGGGGGAGGCGGGAGCAATATACGACCCCAGCAGCTAATGCCAACACAGGTCACTCAAGCGTGGGACGCCAAAGGGTCCACACAGGGCTGGGGCGCAAAAGGATCCACACGGTGACCTCATGGAGGTACAATGCTCCTATGTGGTCTGCTGGTATGTGGTGAGAACCTCATGTCTATGTGGATATTATATACTGTTGAGTATGCTCCGCTCGAGAAGCGAGCCAGAAGCAAGCAAGCTACGTGTGGGAGTGAGGGGAGAGAGAGAGAGAGAGAGAGACCCAGCCATTGACACACCCCATTTGCTGCTGAGACGCCAACACAACCCTGTCTGACGTCTAACTAATCACCGTCATTGAACTCCACCGACACAAGCAGACTTGGGTGAGAAAGTTAAACGTTTCTTTTCCTTACATAAAACAGACATTCTTTAAGAAAAAATAATGGCTCCCTCCACTATCACACAAAGCCGCCGCCTGCTCCCCTCTACCCCTTTCCCCTCTTTCTCTCCCCCATACCCATCTTAAGAGCCTACCCTCCCAAGTAGGAGGGGCCCCTCCCTCCTCAACATATCCTTGCCAGGTAGGGGGGCCAATCCATCCTCAACATATCCTTGCCAGGTAGGGGGGCCCCTCCATCCTCAACATATCCTTGCCAGGTAGGGGGGCCTCTCTATCCTCTACATAACCTACATACTCACATTTATCTATCTATCGATCTAAATATCCTCAGGATTAACTCTACGCCACATACTCATACATATTCATCTACTACTATTCCTCTACTCTTCACCTGCTCATCTATACTTACCCTTCATGACCACATACCTCCACCCCACCCCCAACTCCAACATGACCCTCTCTAAAGTGCCGTGCGGCTGGACGTCCCGCGCCCGGCACGCGCCACACACCCGGGGAACCTCCCAGGACATTATACGACTAGACACCTGCGCACCACCTGAGCAGAGGGGTCTAATGAGCTCACCTTCTCAGGTGCTGAGCGCGGTCTAGGCGTACTTTACACTACTGGTGTTGGTGTTGGGAGTGGTGTTGGTGTTGGTGTTGGGAGTGGTGTTGGGAGTGGTGGTGGTGTTGGGAGTGGTGGTGGTGTTGGGAGTGGTGGTGGTGTTGGTAGTGGTGTTGGTGATGGGAGTGGTTGTGGTGTTGGGAGTGGTGTTGGTGTTGGTAGTGGTGTTGGTGTTGGGAGAGGTGTTAGTGTTGGGAGTGGTGTTGGTGTTGGGAGTGGTGGTGATGTTGGGAGTGGTGTTGGTGTTGGGAGTGGTTGTGGTGTTGGGAGTGGTGGTGGTGTTGGGAGTGGTGTTGGTGTTGGGAGTGGTTGTGGTGTTGGTGTTGGGAGTAGTGGTGGTGTTGGTGTTGGTGTTGGGAGTGGTGTTGGTGTTGGGAGTGGTGTTGGTGTTGGGAGTGGTGGTGGTGTTGGGAGTGGTGGTGGTGTTGGTGTTGGGAGTGATGTTGGTGCTGGGAGTGGTGGTGGTGTTGGTGTTGGGAGTGGTGTTGGTGTTGGGAGTGGTGTTGGTGTTGGGAGTGGTTGTGGTGTTGGGAGTGGTGTTGGTGTTGGGAAGTGGTGGTGGTGTTGGAAGTGTTGGTGTTGTTGGGAGTGGTGTTGGTGTTGGTGGTGGTGACGGGAGTGGTGGTGGTGTTGGGAGTGGTGTTAGTGTTGGGAGTGGTGTTGGTGTTGGTGGTGGTGTTGGGAGTGGTGGTGGTGTTGGGAGTGGTGTTGGTGTTGGGAGTGGTGTTGGTGTTGGTGGTAATGTTGGAAGTGGTGGTGGTGTTGGGAGTGGTGTTGGTGTTGGGAATGATATTGGTGTTGGGAGTGGTGTTGGTGTTGAGAGTGGTGGTGGTGTTGGGAGTGGTGGTGGTGTTGGGAGTGGTGGTGGTGTTGGTAGTGGTGTTGGGAGTGGTTGTGGTGTTGGAAGTGGTGTTGGTGTTGGGAGTGGTGTTGGTGTTGGGAGAGGTGTTAGTGTTGGGAGTGGTGTTGGTGTTGGTGGTGGTGACGGGAGTGGTGGTGGTGTTGGGAGTGGTGTTAGTGTTGGGAGTGGTGTTGGGGTTGGTGGTGGTGTTGGGAGTGGTGGTGGTGTTGGGAGTGGTGTTGGTGTTGGGAATGATATTGGTGTTGGGAGTGGTGTTGGTGTTGAGAGTGGTGGTGGTGTTGGGAGTGGTGGTGGTGTTGGGAGTGGTGGTGGTGTTGGGAGTTTTGGTGGTGTTGGGAGTGGTGGTGGTGTTGGTAGTGGTGTTGGGAGTGGTTGTGGTGTTGGAAGTGGTGTTGGTGTTGGGAGTGGTGTTGGTGTTGGGAGAGGTGTTAGTGTTGGGAGTGGTGTTGGTGTTGGGAGTGGTGTTGGTGTTGGGAGTGGTGTTGGTTTTGGGAGTGGTGGTGGTGTTGGGAGTGGTTGTGGTGTTGGGAGTGGTGTTGGTGTTAGGAGTGGTGTTGGTGTTGGGAGAGGTGTTAGTGTTGGGAGTGGTGGAGGTGTTGGGAGTGGTGTTGGTTTTGGGAGTGGTGTTGGTAATGGGAGTGGTGGTGGTGTTGGGAGTGGTGGTGCTGTTGGGAGTGGTGGTGATGTTGGGAGTGGTGTTGGTGTTGGGAGTGGTTGTGGTGTTGGGAGTGGTGGAGGTGTTGTGAGTGGTGTTGGTGTTGGGAGTGGTTGTGGTGTTGGTGTTGGGAGTAGTGGTGGTGTTGGTGTTGGTGTTGGGAGTGGTGTTGGTGTTGGGAGTGGTGTTGGAGTTGGGAGTGGTGGTGATGTTGGGAGTGGTGGTCGTGTTGGGAGTGGTGGTGGTGTTGGTGTTGGGAGTGGTGGTGGTGTTGGTGTTGGGAGAGGTGTTGGTGTTGGCAGTGTTGGTGGTGTTGGTGTTGGTGCTGGGAGTGGTGTTGGTGTTGGGAGTGGTGTTGGTGTTGGGAGTGGTTGTGGTGTTGGGAGTGGTGTTGGTGTTGGGAAGTGGTGATGGTGTTGGAAGTGGTGGTGGTGTTGGTGTTGGTGGTGGTGTTGGGAGTGGTAGTGGTGTTGGGAGTGGTGTTGGTGTTGAGAGTGGTGTTGGTGTTGGGAGTGGTGTTGGTGGTGGTGTTGGGAGTGGTGTTGGTGTTGGGAGTGGTGTTGGTGTTGGGAGTGGTGTTGGTGTTGGGAGTGGTGTTGGTGTTGGGAGTGGTGGTGGTGTTGGGAGTGGTGGTGGTGTTGGGAGTGGTGGTGGTGTTGGGAGTGGTGTTGGTGTTGTGAGTTGTGTTGGTGTTGAGAGTGGTGTTGGTGTTGGGAGTGGTGTTGGTGTTGGTGTTCGTGTTGGTGTTGGTGTTGGGAGTAGTGGTGGTGTTGGTGTTGGGATTGGTGGTGGTGTTGGGAGTGGTGCTGGTGTTGGGAGTGGTGTTGGTGTTGGGAGTGGTGGTGGTGTTGGGAGTGGTGGTGCTGTTGGGAGTGGTGGTGATGTTGGGAGTGGTGTTGGTGTTGGGAGTGGTTGTGGTGTTGGGAGTGGTGGTGGTGTTGGGAGTGGTGTTGGTGTTGGGAGTGGTTGTGGTGTTGGTGTTGGGAGTAGTGGTGGTGTTGGTGTTAGTGTTGGTGTTGGGAGTGATGTTGGTGTTGGGAGTGGTGTTGGTGTTGGGAGTGGTGGTGGTGTTGGGAGTGGTGGTCGTGTTGGGAGTGGTGGTCGTGTTGGTGTTGGGAGTGGTGGTGGTGTTGGTGTTGGGAGTGGTGTTGGTGTTGGGAGAGGTGGTGGTGTTGGGAGTGGTGGTGGTGTTGGGAGTGGTGTTGGTGTTGGGAGTGGTGGTGGTGTTGGGAGTGGTGGTGGTGTTGGGAGTGGTGGTGGTGTTGGTGTTGGGAGTGGTGGTGGTGTTGGTGTTGGGAGTGGTGGTGGTGTTGGGAGTGGTGTTGGTGTTGAGAGTGGTGTTGGTGTTGGGAGTGGTGTTGGTGTTGTTGGTGGTGTTGGGAGTGGTGGTGGTGTTGGGAGTAGTGTTGGTGTTGGGAGTGGTGTTGGTGTTGGGAGTGGTTGTGGTGTTGGTGTTGGGAAGTGGTGGTGGTGTTGGAAGTGGTGGTGGTGTTGGGAGTGGTGTTGGTGTTGGTGGTGGTGACGGGAGTGGTGGTGGTGTTGGGAGTGGTGTTGGTGTTGAGAGTGGTGTTAGTGTTGGGAGTGGTGTTGGTGTTGGTGGTGGTGTTGGGAGTGGTGGTGGTGTTGGGAGTGGTGTTGGTGTTGGGAGTGGTGTTGGTGTTGGTGGTGGTGTTGGAAGTGGTGGTGGTGTTGGGAGTGGTGTTGGTGTTGGGAATGGTATTGGTGTTGGGAGTGGTGTTGGTGTTGAGAGTGGTGGTGGTGTTGGGAGTGGTGGTGGTGTTGGGAGTGGTGGTGGTGTTGGGAGTGGTGGTGGTGTTGGTAGTGGTGTTGGGAGTGGTTGTGGTGTTGGGAGTGGTGTTGGTGTTGGGAGTGGTGTTGGTGTTGGGAGAGGTGTTAGTGTTGGGAGTGGTGTTGGTGTTGGGAGTGGTGTTGGTGTTGGGAGTGGTGTTGGTTTTGGGAGTGGTGGTGGTGTTGGTAGTGGTGTTGGGAGTGGTTGTGGTGTTGGGAGTGGTGTTGGTGTTGGGAGTGGTGTTGGTGTTGGGAGAGGTGTTAGTGTTGGGAGTGGTGGTGGTGTTGGGAGTGGTGTTGGTTTTGGGAGTGGTGTTGGTGTTGGTAATGGGAGTGGTGGTGGTGTTGGGAGTGGTGGTGCTGTTGGGAGTGGTGGTGATGTTGGGAGTGGTGTTGGTGTTGGGAGTGGTTGTGGTGTTGGGAGTGGTGGAGGTGTTGTGAGTGGTGTTGGTGTTGGGAGTGGTTGTGGTGTTGGTGTTGGGAGTAGTGGTGGTGTTGGTGTTGGTGTTGGTGTTGGGAGTGGTGTTGGTGTTGGGAGTGGTGTTGGAGTTGGGAGTGGTGGTGGTGTTGGGAGTGGTGGTCGTGTTGGGAGTGGTGGTGGTGTTGGTGTTGGGAGTGGTGGTGCTGTTGGTGTTGGGAGAGGTGTTGGTGTTGGGAGTGGTGGTGGTGTTGGTGTTGGTGCTGGGAGTGGTGTTGGTGTTGGGAGTGGTGTTGGTGTTGGGAGTGGTTGTGGTGTTGGGAGTGGGGTTGGTGTTGGGAAGTGGTGATGGTGTTGGAAGTGGTGGTGGTGTTGGGAGAGGTGTTGGTGTTGGTGGTGGTGTTGGGAGTGGTAGTGGTGTTGGGAGTGGTGTTGGTGTTGAGAGTGGTGTTGGTGTTGGGAGTGGTGTTGGTGTTGGTGGTGGTGTTGGGAGTGGTGTTGGTGGTGGTGTTGGGAGTGGTGGTGGTGTTGGGAGTAGTGTTGGTGTTGGTGTTGGGAGTGGTGTTGGTGTTGGGAGTGGTGTTGGTGTTGGGAGTGGTTGTGGTGTTGGGAGTGGTGTTGGTGTTGGGAAGTGGTGGTGGTGTTGGAAGTGGTGGTGGTGTTGGGAGTGATGTTGGTGTTGGTGGTGGTGACGGGAGTGGTGGTGGTGTTGGGAGTGGTGTTGGTGTTGAGAGTGGTGTTAGTGTTGGGAGTGGTGTTGGTGTTGGTGGTGGTGTTGGGAGTGGTGGTGGTGTTGGGAGTGGTGTTGGTGTTGGGAGTGGTGTTGGTGTTGGTGGTGGTGTTGGAAGTGGTGGTGGTGTTGGGAGTGGTGTTGGTGTTGGGAATGGTATTGGTGTTGGGAGTGGTGTTGGTGTTGAGAGTGGTGGTGGTGTTGGGAGTGGTGGTGGTGTTGGGAGTGGTGGTGGTGTTGGGAGTGGTGGTGGTGTTGGTAGTGGTTGTGGTGTTGGGAGTGGTGTTGGTGTTGGGAGTGGTGTTGGTGTTGGGAGAGGTGTTAGTGTTGGGAGTGGTGTTGGTGTTGGGAGTGGTGTTGGTGTTGGGAGTGGTGTTGGTTTTGGGAGTGGTGGTGGTGTTGGTAGTGGTGTTGGGAGTGGTTGTGGTGTTGGGAGTGGTGTTGGTGTTGGGAGTGGTGTTGGTGTTGGGAGAGGTGTTAGTGTTGGGAGTGGTGGTGGTGTTGGGAGTGGTGTTGGTTTTGGGAGTGGTGTTGGTGTTGGTAATGGGAGTGGTGGTGGTGTTGGGAGTGGTGGTGCTGTTGGGAGTGGTGGTGATGTTGGGAGTGGTGTTGGTGTTGGGAGTGGTTGTGGTGTTGGGAGTGGTGGAGGTGTTGTGAGTGGTGTTGGTGTTGGGAGTGGTTGTGGTGTTGGTGTTGGGAGTAGTGGTGGTGTTGGTGTTGGTGTTGGTGTTGGGAGTGGTGTTGGTGTTGGGAGTGGTGTTGGAGTTGGGAGTGGTGGTGGTGTTGGGAGTGGTGGTCGTGTTGGGAGTGGTGGTGGTGTTGGTGTTGGGAGTGGTGGTGGTGTTGGTGTTGGGAGTGGTGTTGGTGTTGGGAGTGGTGGTGGTGTTGGTGTTGGTGCTGGGAGTGGTGTTGGTGTTGGGAGTGGTGTTGGTGTTGGGAGTGGTTGTGGTGTTGGGAGTGGTGTTGGTGTTGGGAAGTGGTGATGGTGTTGGAAGTGGTGGTGGTGTTGGGAGTGGTGTTGGTGGTGGTGTTGGGAGTGGTAGTGGTGTTGGGAGTGGTGTTGGTGTTGAGAGTGGTGTTGGTGTTGGGAGTGGTGTTGGTGTTGGTGGTGGTGTTGGGAGTGGTGTTGGTGTTGGGAGTGGTGTTGGGAGTGGTGTTGGTGTTGGGAGTGGTGTTGGTGTTTGGAGTGGTGGTGGTGTTGGGAGTGGTGGTGGTGTTGGGAGTGGTGGTGGTGTTAAGAGTGGTGTTGGTGTTGTGAGTGGTGTTGGTGTTGAGAGTGGTGTTGGTGTTGGGAGTGGTGTTGGTGTTGGTGTTGGTGTTCGTGTTGGTGTTGGTGTTGGGAGTAGTGGTGGTGTTGGTGTTGGGATTGGTGGTGGTGTTGGGAGTGGTGCTGGTGTTGGGAGTGGTTGTGGTGTTGGTGTTGGGAAGTGGTGGTGGTGTTGGAAGTGGTGGTGGTGTTGGGAGTGGTGTTGGTGTTGGGAATGGTATTGGTGTTGGGAGTGGTGTTGGTGTTGAGAGTGGTGGTGGTGTTGGGAGTGGTGGTGGTGTTGGGAGTGGTGATGGTGTTGGGAGTGGTGGTGGTGTTGGTAGTGGTGTTGGGAGTGGTTGTGGTGTTGGGAGTGGTGTTGGTGTTGGGAGTGGTGTTGGTGTTGGGAGAGGTGTTAGTGTTGGGAGTGGTGTTGGTGTTGGGAGTGGTGTTGGTGTTGGGAGTGGTGTTGGTTTTGGGAGTGGTGTTGGTTTTGGGAGTGGTGGTGGTGTTGGTAGTGGTGTTGGGAGTGGTTGTGGTATTGGGAGTGGTGTTGGTGTTGGGAGTGGTGTTGGTGTTGGGAGAGGTGTTAGTGTTGGGAGTGGTGGTGGTGTTGGGAGTGGTGTTGGTTTTGGGAGTGGTGTTGGTGTTGGTAATGGGAGTGGTGGTGGTGTTGGGAGTGGTGGTGCTGTTGGGAGTGGTGGTGATGTTGGGAGTGGTGTTGGTGTTGGGAGTGGTTGTGGTGTTGGGAGTGGTGGAGGTGTTGTGAGTGGTGTTGGTGTTGGGAGTGGTTGTGGTGTTGGTGTTGGGAGTAGTGGTGGTGTTGGTGTTGGTGTTGGTGTTGGGAGTGGTGTTGGTGTTGGGAGTGGTGTTGGAGTTGGGAGTGGTGGTGGTGTTGGGAGTGGTGGACGTGTTGGGAGTGGTGGTGGTGTTGGTGTTGGGAGTGGTGGTGGTGTTGGTGTTGGGAGAGGTGTTGGTGTTGAGAGTGGTGGTGGTGTTGGTGTTGGTGCTGGGAGTGGTGTTGGTGTTGGGAGTGGTGTTGGTGTTGGGAGTGGTTGTGGTGTTGGGAGTGGTGTTGGTGTTGGGAAGTGGTGATGGTGTTGGAAGTGGTGGTGGTGTTGGGAGAGGTGTTGGTGTTGGTGGTGGTGTTGGGAGTGGTAGTGGTGTTGGGAGTGGTGTTGGTGTTGAGAGTGGTGTTGGTGTTGGGAGTGGTGTTGGTGTTGGTGGTGGTGTTGGGAGTGGTGTTGGTGGTGGTGTTGGGAGTGGTGGTGGTGTTGGGAGTAGTGTTGGTGTTGGTGTTGGGAGTGGTGTTGGTGTTGGGAGTGGTGTTGGTGTTGGGAGTGGTTGTGGTGTTGGGAGTGGTGTTGGTGTTGGGAAGTGGTGGTGGTGTTGGAAGTGGTGGTGGTGTTGGGAGTGGTGTTGGTGTTGGTGGTGGTGACGGGAGTGGTGGTGGTGTTGGGAGTGGTGTTGGTGTTGAGAGTGGTGTTAGTGTTGGGAGTGGTGTTGGTGTTGGTGGTGGTGTTGGGAGTGGTGGTGGTGTTGGGAGTGGTGTTGGTGTTGGGAGTGGTGTTGGTGTTGGTGGTGGTGTTGGAAGTGGTGGTGGTGTTGGGAGTGGTGTTGGTGTTGGGAATGGTATTGGTGTTGGGAGTGGTGTTGGTGTTGAGAGTGGTGGTGGTGTTGGGAGTGGTGGTGGTGTTGGGAGTGGTGGTGGTGTTGGTAGTGGTGTTGGGAGTGGTTGTGGTGTTGGGAGTGGTGTTGGTGTTGGGAGTGGTGTTGGTGTTGGGAGAGGTGTTAGTGTTGGGAGTGGTGTTGGTGTTGGGAGTGGTGTTGGTGTTGGGAGTGGTGTTGGTTTTGGGAGTGGTGGTGGTGTTGGTAGTGGTGTTGGGAGTGGTTGTGGTGTTGGGAGTGGTGTTGGTGTTGGGAGTGGTGTTGGTGTTGGGAGAGGTGTTAGTGTTGGGAGTGGTGGTGGTGTTGGGAGTGGTGTTGGTTTTGGGAGTGGTGTTGGTGTTGGTAATGGGAGTGGTGGTGGTGTTGGGAGTGGTGGTGCTGTTGGGAGTGGTGGTGATGTTGGGAGTGGTGTTGGTGTTGGGAGTGGTTGTGGTGTTGGGAGTGGTGGAGGTGTTGTGAGTGGTGTTGGTGTTGGGAGTGGTTGTGGTGTTGGTGTTGGGAGTAGTGGTGGTGTTTGTGTTGGTGTTGGGAGTGGTGTTGGTGTTGGGAGTGGTGTTGGAGTTGGGAGTGGTGGTGGTGTTGGGAGTGGTGGTCGTGTTGGGAGTGGTGGTGGTGTTGGTGTTGGGAGTGGTGGTGGTGTTGGTGTTGGGAGAGGTGTTGGTGTTGGGAGTAGTTGTGGTGTTGGGAGTGGTGTTGGTGTTGGGAAGTGGTGATGGTGTTGGAAGTGGTGGTGGTGTTGGGAGTGGTGTTGGTGTTGGTGTTGGTGGTGGTGTTGGGAGTGGTAGTGGTGTTGGGAGTGGTGTTGGTGTTGAGAGTGGTGTTGGTGTTGGGAGTGGTGTTGGTGTTGGTGGTGGTGTTGGGAGTGGTGTTGGTGTTGGAAGTGGTGTTGGGAGTGGTGTTGGGAGTGGTGTTGGTGTTGGGAGTGGTGGTGGTGTTGGGAGTGGTGGTGGTGTTGGGAGTGGTGGTGGTGTTGGGAGTGGTGTTGGTGTTGTGAGTGGTGTTGGTGTTGAGAGTGGTGTTGGTGTTGGGAGTGGTGTTGGTGTTGGTGTTGGTGTTCGTGTTGGTGTTGGTGTTGGGAGTAGTGGTGGTGTTGGTGTTGGGATTGGTGGTGGTGTTGGGAGTGGTGCTGGTGTTGGGAGTGGTGTTGGTGTTGGGAGTGGTGGTGGTGTTGGGAGTGGTGGTGCTGTTGGGAGTGGTGGTGATGTTGGGAGTGGTGTTGGTGTTGGGAGTGGTTGTGGTGTTGGGAGTGGTGGTGGTGTTGGGAGTGGTGTTGGTGTTGGGAGTGGTTGTGGTGTTGGTGTTGGGAGTAGTGGTGGTGTTGGTGTTAGTGTTGGTGTTGGGAGTGATGTTGGTGTTGGGAGTGGTGTTGGTGTTGGGAGTGGTGGTGGTGTTGGGAGTGGTGGTCGTGTTGGGAGTGGTGGTCGTGTTGGTGTTGGGAGTGGTGGTGGTGTTGGTGTTGGGAGTGGTGTTGGTGTTGGGAGAGGTGGTGGTGTTGGGAGTGGTGGTGGTGTTGGGAGTGGTGTTGGTGTTGGGAGTGGTGGTGGTGTTGGGAGTGGTGGTGGTGTTGGGAGTGGTGGTGGTGTTGGTGTTGGGAGTGGTGGTGGTGTTGGGAATGGTGTTGGTGTTGAGAGTGGTGTTGGTGTTGGGAGTGGTGTTGGTGTTGTTGGTGGTGTTGGGAGTGGTGGTGGCGTTGGGAGTGGTGTTGGTGTTGGGAGTGGTGTTGGTGGTGGTGTTGGGAGTGGTGTTGGTGGTGGTGTTGGGAGTGGTGGTGGTGTTGGGAGTAGTGTTGGTGTTGGTGTTGGGAGTGGTGTTGGTGTTGGGAGTGGTGTTGGTGTTGGGAGTGGTTGTGGTGTTGAGAGTGGTGTTGGTGTTGGGAAGTGGTGGTGGTGTTGGAAGTGGTGGTGGTGTTGGGAGTGGTGTTGGTGTTGGTGGTGGTGACGGGAGTGGTGGTGGTGTTGGGAGTGGTGTTGGTGTTGAGAGTGGTGTTAGTGTTGGGAGTGGTGTTGGTGTTGGTGGTGGTGTTGGGAGTGGTGGTGGTGTTAGGAGTGGTGTTGGTGTTGGGAGTGGTGTTGGTGTTGGTGGTGGTGTTGGAAGTGGTGGTGGTGTTGGGAGTGGTGTTGGTGTTGGGAATGGTATTGGTGTTGGGAGTGGTGTTGGTGTTGAGAGTGGTGGTGGTGTTGGGAGTGGTGGTGGTGTTGGTAGTGGTGTTGGGAGTGGTTGTGGTGTTGGGAGTGGTGTTGGTGTTGGGAGTGGTGTTGGTGTTGGGAGAGGTGTTAGTGTTGGGAGTGGTGTTGGTGTTGGGAGTGGTGTTGGTGTTGGGAGTGGTGTTGGTTTTGGGAGTGGTGGTGGTGTTGGTAGTGGTGTTGGGAGTGGTTGTGGTGTTGGGAGTGGTGTTGGTGTTGGGAGTGGTGTTGGTGTTGGGAGAGGTGTTAGTGTTGGGAGTGGTGGTGGTGTTGGGAGTGGTGTTGGTTTTGGGAGTGGTGTTGGTGTTGGTAATGGGAGTGGTGATGGTGTTGGAAGTGGTGGTGCTGTTGGGAGTGGTGGTGATGTTGGGAGTGGTGTTGGTGTTGGGAGTGGTTGTGGTGTTGGGAGTGGTGGAGGTGTTGTGAGTGGTGTTGGTGTTGGGAGTGGTTGTGGTGTTGGTGTTGGGAGTAGTAGTGGTGTTGGTGTTGGTGTTGGGAGTGTAGTTGGTGTTGGGAGTGGTGTTGGAGTTGGGAGTGGTAGTGGTGTTGGGAGTGGTGGTCGTGTTGGGAGTGGTGGTGGTGTTGATGTTGGGAGTGGTGGTGGTGTTGGTGTTGGGAGTGGTGTTGGTGTTGGGAGTGGTGGTGGTGTTGGTGTTGGGAGTGGTGTTGGTGTTGGGAGTGGTGGTGGTGTTGGTGTTGGTGTTGGGAGTGGTGTTGGTGTTGGGAGTGGTGTTGGGAGTAGTGTTGGTGTTGGGAGTGGTGTTGGTGTTGGGAGTGGTGTTGGTGTTGGGAGTGGTGGTGGTGTTGGGAGTGGTGGTGGTGTTGGGAGTGGTGTTGGTGTTGTGAGTGGTGTTGGTGTTGAGAGTGGTGTTGGTGTTGGGAGTGGTGTTGGTGTTGGTGTTGGTGTTCGTGTTAGTGTTGGTGTTGGGAGTAGTGGTGGTGTTGGTGTTGGGATTGGTGGTGGTGTTGGGAGTGGTGCTGGTGTTGGGAGTGGTGTTGGTGTTGGGAGTGGTGGTGCTGTTGGGAGTGGTGGTGACGTTGGGAGTGGTGTTGGTGTTGGGAGTAGTTGTGGTGTTGGGAGTGGTGGTGGTGTTGGGAGTGGTGTTGGTGTTGGGAGTGGTTGTGGTGTTGGTGTTGGGAGTAGTGGTGGTGTTGGGAGTAGTGTTGGTGTTGGGAGTGATGTTGGTTTTGGGAGTGGTGTTGGTGTTGGGAGTGGTGGTGGTGTTGGGAGTGGTGGTCGTGTTGGGAGTGGTGGTCGTGTTGGGAGTGGTGGTCGTGTTGGTGTTGGGAGTGGTGTTGGTGTTGGGAGAGGTAGTGGTGTTGGGAGTGGTGGTGGTGTTGGGAGTGGTGTTGGTGTTGGGAGTGGTGGTGGTGTTGGGAGTGGTGGTGGTGTTGGGAGTGGTGGTGGTGTTGGGAGTGGTGGTGGTGTTGGGAGTGGTGTTGGTGTTGAGAGTGGTGTTGGTGTTGGGAGTGGTGTTGGTGTTGTTGGTGGTGTTGGGAGTGGTGGTGGTGTTGGGAGTGGTGTTGGTGTTGGGAGTGGTGTTGGTGTTGGTGGTGGTGTTGGGAGTGGTGGTGGTGTTGGGAGTAGTGTTGGTGTTGGTGTTGGGAGTGATGTTGGTGTTGGGAGTGGTGTTGGTGTTGGGAGTGGTGTTGGTGTTGGGAGTGGTGTTGGTGTTGGGAATGGTGGTGGTGTTGGGAGTGGTGGTGGTGTTGGGAGTGGTGGTGGTGTTGGGAGTGGTGGTGGTGTTGGGAGTGGTGGTGTTGGGAGTGGTGGTGGTGTTGGGAGTGGTGATGGTGTTGGGAGTGGTGGTGGTGTTGGTGTTGGGAGTGGTGGTGGTGTTGGGAGTGGTGGTGGTGTTGGGAGTGGTGGTGGTGTTGGGAGTGGTGGTGTTGGGAGTGGTGGTGGTGTTGGGAGTGGTGATGGTGTTGGGAGTGGTGGTGGTGTTGGTGTTGGGAGTGGTGGTGGTGTTGGGAGTGGTGGTGGTGTTTGGAGTGGTTGTGGTGTTGGGAGTGGTGGTGGTGTTGGGAGTGGTGGTAGTTATGGCGTTGGGATAGTGGTGGTGTTGGGAGTAGTTATGGTGTTGGGAGTGGTTGTGGTGTTGGTGTTGGGAGTGGTGGTGGTGTTGGGAGTGGTGGTGGTGTTGGGAGTGGTGGTGGTGTTGGGAGTGGTTGTGGTGTTGGGAGTGGTGGTGGTGTTGGGAGTGGTGGTGGTGTTGGTAGTGGTGTTGGGAGTGGTTGTGGTGTTGGGAGTGGTGTTGGTGTTGGGAGTGGTGTTGGTGTTGGGAGAGGTGTTAGTGTTGGGAGTGGTGTTGGTGTTGGGAGTGGTGTTGGTGTTGGGAGTGGTGTTGGTTTTGGGAGTGGTGGTGGTGTTGGTAGTGGTGTTGGGAGTGGTTGTGGTGTTGGGAGTGGTGTTGGTGTTGGGAGTGGTGTTGGTGTTGGGAGAGGTGTTAGTGTTGGGAGTGGTGGTGGTGTTGGGAGTGGTGTTGGTTTTGGGAGTGGTGTTGGTGTTGGTAATGGGAGTGGTGGTGGTGTTGGGAGTGGTGGTGCTGTTGGGAGTGGTGGTGATGTTGGGAGTGGTGTTGGTGTTGGGAGTGGTTGT